>NC_044281.2:26719833-27019833 GCF_004027225.2 Strigops habroptila | reverse complement strand
ATAGCCAAGAATTAAGTTTTCCATCTTTATCATCCTGCAAAAATGTAGGAAAGTTTCTTCTGTATTTTGGTTTTTAACATTCTGTTGGGCTAGTTTTAAAAGACTAATGTCCACTCCATCACTAAGTGTATCACACTGTCAAAAAGTCTGCCACAATAGTTAGATGACTATACTGTCATATTACTTTTGCCTTGTTACTTCTGTTTATATAAGCAGCAGTCTTTAGATACTTCAGACAAATACCTGAATCTTTCGTTAGTAATCAACTACAGGCGCAAATTGGCAGTCTTTTAATCTTGCTTCTTAAGTAATTCTTAAGAAATTTTTTCAACCAGTTGATGGTTTTGAGTATTTTTCTCTGAAGGTCCTTTCTGTTTTGTCCCAGTGTAGGAAACACTCCTACAAAAAAAAAAAAAAGCAGGCTCATAAATAATTAACAATTTTAAGGTGCTTGTTTCCTCCCTCCTTCCTCCCCCGAAAGGTGTATAGTTAGCTATTGCCATTTCTGAAAAACTAGGCCATTTAAACCATTACAGATTAAAACCTCAACTCTAGTGTATCTGTAGTGGCTAGTATGTCAAAAATCTTAGCTAATAGTGGGTTTTGGTGTTCGTGTGTGAGGGTTTTTGTTGTTTTTTTTTTTTGGTGGGTTTTTTTTTTTTTGGTGGTTTTTTTTTTTTCTCCATTGTAAGAGCAGAACTCTGTAACTGACCAAGTCTATCATCTTTGAAGTAATCCAGAGTTAGTTCTGTTATCCTCAAGTTTTATCTGAAAATGTAGTAATCTTAGTGAGCTAAAGAAAATGAAATTTTTCTTTCCTTTGAAAGTGACAAAGCACTAATGACACTGACTGTAAAACACTTGACTGTATTTCATCCAGTGTTAGTTCTGAGCTTCTTGTGAGTTACATTAATGATTTACACAGTGTTGGTTTTACTTAGCAATAAAATAATTACACCTCTGAAGATCAGTCTTCAATGCTATTCTGGAAGAAGCAGTTGTGAAATGCCCTACACCAGGTTCTTTTGTTACAGCAATAAGTGAAGTGGTGATAATCTAGAAACTGGAAGGCTCCTTAGACATAGATTTGTTGTTAAAAAGATGTATTGCTGACTTGTGTAAATTGATGTGTTAACACATCTGGAGTAATATTCTAATGAAGATAGTGCAGTTGATTGAATTTAAATGTGTTAACAGTTTAAGGCAAAGATTATGTTGAATCTTTTCCTGGTAATTTTAAAATTGCAGAAGACATTGTTTGAGGAGGTTCTGTTGATTATTAGAAATCTTGAAGAAAGGATTTATTTTTCTTTTAACGGAGAACGAGCTTATGTTAGAAAAAATCGGAGGGGGGGGGTGGAACCCAAACCCAAAAGGCTGATAAACAATGATCTTGTGAAAGAATTGTTATAATACTCTACTTCTAGAATATTCTACACTTTGCACTAGACTTCTGATCCAAAATGGAAAGTTTTCCATTAATTGTTTCGTGGAATATTAAGGAAAATGCATGTCATATTGATCATTTTGAGGAGGGCAATTGTCAAAAGCAAACATATTCTAAATAAAATACTAGTCTGAGAGAACACATAGTGGAAGCTGGGTGTGTCAAGTTGGGTGTTATTGTGTTGTTTGTTAGGTTGGTGGTTTTTGTTGGTCTCCTTTTCTCTTTTTTTTTTTTTTTTTTTTTGGCCAGTCCAGCATCAACATTCAAACGCCTTTCAGAGGATTTTGTTTATGAGTCATTTCAGAGAGCATCTCTTAAGATACCAAATTTGAAAAGCAAGTAAGTGTTCAACGCAGCTTTTATTTTGTAGTGGAGAACCCATAACATTGTGTGGTTTGTCTCTAGTTGTACCATTTATTTAAAGATGCAATAAATGTTCATTTGTTAAGCCTTGTAAAGTAAAAGATTTGCATGTTGCATTTCTGAGTTGAGTGGTATTTAAATCTGTTTGAACTATGACTGAAAATAATGGTTTAGTTTCTGCTGTGTTCTGTAAAATAAGTTGGAGTGCTATGGATGCAATAATTGACATTTATTTCAGGATCTTTATTTGGTCAGTAGACAGAAATCATGGAAATAGAAGAACATGGGCAAAGTTAACTATAAAAGATGATGCTGTGTTGTAACTCCTCATTATAGTAAAGTCATTTAGTTTGCTTTTGTTTTTTGTTTTTTATGGTTTTTTTTTTTCTGTTCTCCCCTTCAGTGTAATGAGGAATGTGAGGAGTGATACTGATAAAATTTTAGAGTAAATAAACAATAAGCACCACTGTCTTTACAAGTCAAGGGGGTAAAATAAGTTCCAACAAGTCTATAATCTGGCCTCAGTAACCTTAACTAAAAAAAAATTCTCATAATATCAATGATAAGGAGTAACCGCATCCATTGTTTGGGGTTTATTGTGTTTGGTGGTTTGTAGTTATTTGTTTGTTTGTTTGCTTTTTCCTTCTTTTACTCTTATTTTCCCATTTAGAATACTGTCCATTCCAGTCTAGCTAGGCAATGAAGTGATAATTTAATTCCTCACTGTAACGTTAAGGAGTGTAAAGTCCTTGGCTACTGTATTGACCAATAGATATAGTCGTATGTCTTTCTTCAATCTGGCTATAAAAAGAACGCAGATGTTCTTCAGTGAACTAACAGAGGACTATTTGTTAAATAGGATCCTAAAAGTGAATAGCTTCGACATATAATAAACTGAACAAACTGAACAACATTATTCGAGTATTTAGTTTGATACCTTTAAAATAATAAAAAAAACCCCAACAAAAAAACAACCAGAAAAAGAACATCTGTACTCTACTGTAATTTTAAAAAATACTGATACCACAGTCATTCAAGCCTGTACAGTCCATGAAAACTAGGTCAGGCCATGTAATTTCATTCATGTAATTCTGTTTTTCTCTTTCCATTCAGTTTTCATTCTTTTGTGGCATGAACCCAAGGAAACTTCAAGGAAGAAATCAGAATGATGCAGTCTGATTTTTTTTTTTTTTTTTTTTTTTAAGTCTCTGTGATTGGCTTAAGATCAAGCCAACTTAAACTCACAAAGTGTAGTAAATAGGGGTTTCTGAATGAAAATAAGAATAAGCATACAAGGTTCTACTTATTAGCATTCTCCTCATGCAAAAAAAAGGAAGGATGCTAAGAAAGACTAGAGTGAATGTCTCACCAGTGTGCAGCTTACGTTACAACAGCAGGGGTAAATTGCCACATCTTCATAGTCAAAACTTTCCGTCAGGAGGACTTGTAAAAGAATAAGATCTGTCGATAAGAGTTTTAGGGTTTGCTCATGAATATGTTTTCAGTTTAGGAAAGAAAATCAAATATTGCTTGCTGTGTGGCATAGGGAATCTGTCTTGCCTTTGTCAGCTGAAATTCTAATTAGAATTTATTTGTCTGTGTTTGTTTTGGCTCCTTGTCCTAGTCTCTGAATTGTATTTCTATGCTGTTTTTAACAGGTGATATGTTATCTTAATACCGTTTACTTATTTTAGAGAATGCTGTGTTAATATTTAGGAAGAGCACTGCTAGCACTGACCCACCATATTGGAGGACAAAAATAAACATTTAAAGGATCAAATTACAATCTCATTTTTTGCTTCTATGTAGATTCATAGATTTTTCTAAGTAATTATATTTTATTTCCTGGAGCATGACTGAACAAGGTTCTTAGTTCTTCAGTGGTGTTTTCTCTTAAACAGCATTTTCCTGGAAGTGCCATAGAAACAACTAAAATTCAAAAAGGAACAGCTGATAAAAGCTACCTTGCCTAAACCTGTTTCTGGGAAAACCTCTACAGAGTAAAGCAACTTTACAGACTTTTATAGTATTTAAAAATGAAAAGCTCTGGAGTTGGTCAGTTTCTATGTAGTGAATACTTTGTCTATCTCCTACTTAAGAAACAATTGCATTTGCCTTTTGACTTATCTCCGAATATATGGAAATTACTTTCCAAAAAAAGGAGAAAAATGTTAGTAGTGAAATTACTATTTGCCAAGTTCTCCTGATTTGATTTTGTGCAGTCTTCTAACCACTCACATTTTTGAAATGCAGTGTATGTTAAAGCAATTAGATAGTTTCCAATCCTGGAACCCAACAACTGAAACTCAGTTACCTGAGAGTTAGTGTAATTGGGAAGCGTCTGGACATCCTTGTGTTCCAGTTTCTTGGTTTCTAAAACAGGAATAATGC
The DNA here is from genome assembly GCF_004027225.2 of Strigops habroptila. NCBI lineage: Eukaryota > Metazoa > Chordata > Aves > Psittaciformes > Psittacidae > Strigops > Strigops habroptila. The sequence continues at coordinate 27,015,632 of NC_044281.2, read as the reverse complement.
TTACGTGAGAGGAATCTCTGTGTTTTTATTGTGTGAGGTTTCCTATTCTTACCTGAAAACAGTATAGAAGATGGTTGTACACTGTAACCAAAGCATATTGTTTGGTTGGGGAAGTGGTAGACTTGCCAGGAGAATGGTTTGCTGTAAGTTTCTGTAGATTTCTTGCCTATATGTACTGTTTGTGGAAAATCATAGGTAAAGGCTGTATTTTGGTTCATCTATGTCTCAGGGATTTCAGTCTTGTGCATTTTCAGATTATGTAATGTCAACAGCTCTTACTATTTTTCATTGTGAGAATTGCCATAGAGACATCTTTTTACCTTCTGGTGCTATGTGGATACATCAGAATTTCATCTTTCTCTTAAAACATGTGTTCTTAGTCTTTTTGATTTTGATTTTTTTAAAAAGCAAGCCATAGAAACTGTTAAGTCAATTCTGAATTGATATGTGCAAGGAGATATGGAAGATTATCTTCAAGATACCCCAAGCAGTTTGAATACGCAGGACCAAGTTTTTTAATATCTAATCTCTCTTATCTTCCCTATATACTTACAGGGATGTTATTCTCATGTAATGTATCTAGTCTTTTCTGTTGACAAAAAAAGGCTTCGGATTTGGTAGAGCAACATACATGTTTTTTGGCTTTGAACTCCTATCCGTTCCTCCACCATGGTTGTGTTATAATTCTTGTAAGGGAATTTCAGTTTCAGTTAACTGTTTGTGCAAAATCCCAGGATACTAGTATTCATTCATTTCTTCTATTGAATTTTGTAATTAAAATGCAATACAAAAGTTTATAATGTGCAGTAAAATGTCTTTTATGTCCAAGACTGTACTGTTATGAATTAGCCCCTAAAATGAAAGAAGTTATACTACACATCCTAACTCAGCATTAGCTGCACAGACCTTTTGTTATTGCATCAGAACCTGCAGAAGGTTCTTAAAATAGGGAACATAAATTGCAGTAAACCATACCCATACATGGAATGAAAGGAGTGTTTGCTGAATAGTGTCCTTTTCTGTCACTTAGATTTTTCCTCAGACTTGCACTTTGTATGCTGAAATTTTCCTAACTTGGCTCTGTGAAGGAATGATTTTTGGTTTTGAAAAGTTCAAATGTCAAGAGTATGGGAGGGACAAATGGGAAGAGATGAGATTTAAGTGATCTCCCGCACTCCTAAATCTCAGTAAAGACAGCTGAAATGTTGAATTATTATGGTTTGACATAAAAATAGCTCTGGTTGCTAGGCAATGATGATTTGTTCTATAGGAAACCAGATTTGTGTTGCCCAGGATCTAAAATTGTCTGCCTTTTGTGTGTGTTTACTTTTATGTATATAAATGCATGTATGTATTTATACATTCGCTAAATCCACAAATAAGGTTGAACTTGAAAGGGTGTTTTTTGCATTTATTGGGTTTGATATGTGAGTATACCAAAGACTGACTTATTCCATGTCCTGTCATTCTTGACATGTCTGGAATACCTCAGTTCTAATTTTGTTCCTCATTTTCCATCTCTACCTCTTGTTTAACAAAATAAAAACAACAGGGGGCAGGGGGAGGGGAGTCATTGCACTTAAATATAAGAACCCAACAGTTACGCGTTCTTTCACAGCTAAAATATTATAGGTTGTTCCTGGTATATCAGTGGTGTAAGAACATATAACCTTACTGTAGTGTTTCAGTTGAAATAAATGTATTTCAGTTAGACCAGCAGCATTTTTCTCCTTAGATTTGCTTTTTGGTTTCATCCCATTTAGTTTTGATTTCACAACCATTCATTTTTATCATCATTCTTGTATGATCCCCTAGTATGTACTTATCTTGGATTAGATAGATTTCAGTATTCTTCATCTCCATTTGCTTCTTTTAAAGGCGACATTAGAAACGTTGCTTTCACTTCATGGTGTTCAAATAATTCTGGGACCAACCAAAGCTTTATTTTTTTCAGCCACCGTCTTAGGCAGTCCTACAATTCTGTATCTTCATCTCAGACAGTCCAGGTATGTCTGAATTAACTACAGCAGCAATAATTGCTATTCCTAGAAGGAATCTGAACCTCAGTTTACTCGTGCACATGAAACAGTATGATTTCTTCAGTGTTCATTTGTCCATCTGCAGAGAAATGTGCTGCTGTTATTCTCTTGAAGATTTTTTCAGAAGGATACAGCAGTGTGTACCCCCACCTCAAACCTAAGTCCTCTACAGACAACTAATAAGAGGATTTCTGTAAACAGGAAAATTAAAATTTCTTTTTTGCATCCTGAATAAGCCAGGAGGATATATAAATTTGGTTTGACAATGGCAAGAATAAGAGCTAAAATAGAGGACTCGTTTAGACTTCATAAAAGGGAAGCATAACAATAGGTGAGCAGTTTGTCAAACATTGCAAAGGGATGGAATACATATTTATCAGCCTGTTTGAACAGGGTACTAGAGCTTCAATTTCATCTGCTGCTATAAAGAAGCAGTATCAGAGCATGAAATTAGCAGTCAAGTAATACATATGCTTATAGCCAAAAGCAAAACAATTAGCTGTATGGAGCCACAGAGTTTATCTACTGATTCTATTGTGTTTTCAGCTCCAAACTTGATGGTTTTTCACTCACTGAGCAGCAAAGGCAGTAAACAACATTCATTTGCTGAAAAGTAAGCATTGTTCTAGCCTGCAGTAGCAACTCAGCCTTGTAAATTTAGTGGGCAATATGGTCCATATAGCATCTGTAGTGAATGGTAAACATGTGGTGTTTGTGTATTGCAGACTAAAATACATTAACTCCTGTTAAAATCAGTTGGAACTTGTACTCCAACATGGATCTTGATTTGTGTGTGTGTTAGAGAAAACCATTCAGAAATTTGGATCTGTGTTTGAAACCAAAGCTCATGAGTGCTGTCTTGTGGTCTTCAGTTACTTGGTGTGAACTGCATTTAGGTCAGCATTGGAGTTTGCTCCTTTTTAGATGTAGCAAAAGTATAGCTTATGATCATTTACACTGTGAACTATAAATATACTCTTCTTAAGCACTGTAGGATTTTATAAAGTATCAAAATGTGTTTTAAAGACCCAGTGTGAGTCCATTCTCCTTCCTATGCCTCCTGTTAAAATTAAATCAGTAGAAAACTGCAATGATGGGTAAAGAAAATGCTTAGTTTTGCTTGCAGAGGCACTGATATACAGTAGTACTTATGAAAAATAAATAAATGATGGCCAGTGGCATAAAAGATGTCTAAGAAATCATTCTATTGCTGAAATATTATATATTAAGTAAGAAAATCCTAAGGCTTTTGTTGTTTTTCCAGTCATAGTCATTTTGCTAGACTGTAATAAGGTGCACAGCATGCACTGTATCTCAGTTAACCACCATTTATAAAGATGTTCCCTGTAGCCATGTTTTTGTTCTGTTTGTTTGCTCTTGTGGGCAGTTATATGGTAGCATCCACCATTGTGTGAGAACAGGCACATATGGAACACAAGTCTTAAGCTCGGGCTTTCAAATCCTTATGAATGGGATTTTAATTCTGGGAATTCAACCTGTAATCAGGAGTAGCAATATGTTCCAAAGGAAAAGATCTTCATTTGGTATATCATTATCACAGTAACAGCCAGCTGTCCCTGAATTACAGGATGACACTTTCTATTTCAGCCTTTCTAAAACAAAGTTAATTAGAATGTTTCCCCTAATGTTTGTCTAAGAACAATTTTAAAAAGGAGTCTATGAAGAATGGCAGATAAAAAGAAGACCAAGAGCACCAGATTCAATGCAAATGTGTTTCTTTTTTGAAGTAATCAGGCATAGACATTTCCATTCTGTACCTTTTATCCGAAGACGAACAACAAAGCAAATGTTAGGACAATGAAAACACAAATGTGTACATGCTAGATTTTGTTCATAGGCTTTAAGTCACCAGATTTCTTTGACATATTGTCTGTCGTCTTTTCTTTAGCTCTTTTGCTTCTACCTGTAAGCTAGATAATAAAATGAGCATATTCTTTGACACAGCCATGTGTATAACTTGCAATTTTTGACACAATCCTTGCATGTGTGTATTGTGGTGGTGACTGTAATCCTTTTAGCTTTACTGATTCCGAGCATTTAACTTTATGACTGACTGCCTTGCTTTCTTCCTTTCAAATTTAGCTAAACCAAACCAGAACATTATCTTTAGTAATCTAAGTAAATAATTCCCTTTTGTTGATTGTGAACATAATAAACAGGTTTGTGTCAAAGATCCATGTAGCCAAATATTCTTTTTCAAATAATAGCCAAAAATGGATGACTATGGAAGAAATTAAAGCAAGACTGGTGTATATAATCATTCCTTCTATTCGTCTCCAGGTCTTCAGTTGTTTGCAACTTGAATGATTTTTCTGAGTCTAATCAAGTTGCTGTGTATTAAACAACTCATGGTTGATATCTCTTCCATAAATTAGTTCAGTTTTGTATTGAAACCAAACAATTTCATAGCAGCTACAGCATCAAGCTTCGCTTTTTTTTTTTTTTAACTGGAGTGCTGTGACCAAAAATGCCTCATTTTTATAACTGATCTACTATATAGGTGTAAATTTTGATACAATTAAAAAAATTATACAATATAAAGTTCAGAGCAAAGATAACTGATATTAACATTTCTGAACACAAAGTTTAAACATTGTGAATTTAAGGTGGTTTAAAAAAAAAAAAAAGAAATTGTAATTTGTAGGTGATTAATAGACACTTGGGTTTCCATGTGTGAGAGGAGAAATTTTTGCTTTTTTCTTGTTCAGGGTTTGGAGGTGCAGAAGACTTACCAGTGATATGCAACTGCTTAAGACTTTCAGATCAATATTTTCTTTACTACACAAACCAAATCCCTAAGGGTACAATCAGACTGAATAGGAAATTACTTCTTTCCTGCCCTTGTCTACACATGTATCTCTATGTAGTTATTGCAGAACATCTGTTATCTAAGCAGATTAAAACTGCATGGGAGACATGGTATTGCTTGATCAATAAAATCCAACTGTTCTAGTTTTTGAGGTTTTGCTCATCCTATATGAAGGACTGTTTCATATTTTCTTTATGTAAACCTAAACAAAATATTTTTTTTTCTGGTAAATAGGTACGTGTCAATGCATTTGTCATGTCACTGTAGTATACTTTTCACTTAAAATTTGTATTTGTCAGGTGAAGCTTCCTATGACCATTAGCTTATGTTCCTTTTGATATGAATTCTGAGCATGCTTTGTTAGTGGAAATTGGAATTGTTCTGGTAAATTTTTAAGCACTTAGGTAAGTGATAGCTTGACAACTATAACTACATTGTATTATATAGTTATCTGTCACAGTTGTTGGGACAATTTAAAACTGTTAACAGAAATTTTATATGTACATATTTTTCCATAAAAATGTTCCTTGATGTGGAAATATATTCAGAAAGAAGTCAAGGTACAGCTAAATATAGAAGAGGGAACTTTCAAGAATAGATGCACTTGAGTGGGGTTTCTTTTGTTTGTTTCATAATAGGTCACTAAATTGCTCATCAGAGAGAAAGAGAACTAGAATTACTGTCAGTGTTCTATCTATTTCATAGGTTCCAAAAAGCACTTTTTTTTCCTTAGAAAACAAAAAAAAAAAAAAAAAGAAAAGGCTAAAGGGTTAATATTCTATGATATTTATGATCTAAGCCACACGTTGTTGCCTTTATGGCTAATGAGTACAGATATGAACTATAACTCAGAAGCGTGTTTTGAAAATGCTAAAAGAACATAAAACTAATCTAGGAGAGTTCTCTATGCTTTGGAAACCTGTAGTGTCATTTTACAGAATGAAATTCAAACAAGTTTTTTAATTTCTATAAAAAAATGCATTGAAATGGTTCCTCAGTATTTTTCCCTATTAAGACATTCTTTATTGTCCTCACAGACCCTTGTTTGTTTGTTTGTTTGTTTGACAACAAAATAGCCATCATTAAGTGGAGCAGCAATGCTAGCTGCAAAGGGCGGGGGGGGATCAAGCAATGAACCCAACAATAAACTCACCTCAAATAAAATCCTTTTGTTCATTAACTTTCTAAATATCGAGTGAGTACTATTTGAGTTCAGTGAACCAAATCTCATCATCCGTGATGCAATCTGATGTAGATAGATTGTGTTCCTGTATGCAGGAGTTTCTTAAATGTGCACTGAAGTAGCAGTTCTGGTTTTTTGACTGAGAATACTTTTAGATACACTTATCCCCAAAGTATGTTACTCATGTGGAAACGGATCTCCTCATACAAAGGATAACTTTTTCTTGGGCTTACCAGTCTAGGATTAGTGTGTGTCATGGCTTTGTGCAGTTTTGCTGTATCTGGAGCTGTCCATCTGCTCTAATTTTATTATATTCAAAGATTTAAATGCTGATAGCAGACACAAGAAATTAATCAAAGAATTAAATTGGTAATCTGTTTTCTAAATGGCAACTTTGCTGCAGGGATTCTTATGATGAGACAATGTCTTACAAAACCACTGCCAAAACTTGGTTAGAAACTAGCTTGAGTGTTATGATGACCTGTTCTCTTTAAGGAAGGGGGAGAAATGAGGACATGGGCTAAATTTAAAGCCCAGAGAAGTACTATGTTTTCTAGCCCAGGGGAAACTAATTAGAATAGGAAATTGTCAAAGGACCCAAGCTATGAGGAATGCATGAGTATATGAAGTAACATGAGGTTATTTAAAAAAGGTAATGTCAAGGACACAAAAGGTTTCTCAGAAGTAAGTTCAAGTTTATATATGGTTTATTTAGCAAGGCAATGGATTCTGCTTACACACACCATGTGAAAGAGGAAGGTTAATCCGTTCATTAGTGCTCTAGCTTAAAGCATATCACCTGATTTCAGATCTGTATTTTGTTACAGGCTTCTTGCATGTCTTTCAATTTCTCTGTACCTGGTTTTTTAAATTGGAAAATTAGGTCAAATAACACTTCCCTGCTTTTTCTAAGTAATCCGAAGGCAAATATTTCAAGGCTTTCAGTGTTCTGAGTAAATCCTGAAGTCTGTGAGGTGCTTCGATACTATTCTAATAATAGTGAGGTAAATAAGCAAAACAAATTCAGTCCTAGATGCTTGAAATATTTTATAAATGTTGATGATGATCATAGTACTAAAATTCTTCAATTCCAGACAATAACTAATCAATCTCAAATATGCAAATGATGTAACTGAGGCTGGCAAATGTCTGTCCTAAAAATTCTGCTCTCCCTAAAATTCTGCTTCACTGTTAATGATGGTAGTTTGTCAGACCTCTACGTCCCCATTCCTGTCCTCTTGATGGTAGGTTAGAGTGAAACTCCCAACTTGTTTTAGGAAATTGCTGTGTGCAAAATACAATTTCTCTTTTACAGAGCTGGTGCTTTGAGAGAAACAACTGTGTGAAAATACATGTTTTTTGGTATTCAGTTGATACTAATGATGTTAAGGTAGGTAGTATTTACTCACAGGGTTAGCATAGTGATTTATGTTGCAAGGGAATACTATAATACATAGATACTTTTATATCTCTTACTTGTCTGACAGACACCATCCAAATCCTGTTCTACTAGTGAACTCTTGTTAGTTTCAAGGTGTTGTGGTTAGTAACATTAAGATACTTCTTTACTAAAAGTAGTATGATGACATACATAGTAGCAAGAGTAAAAACATTTGTTTTTAAAATTCTAACACTATTTTTTCTTACATAGTACTGTATTTTTGATTAGCATGTACAAGGAAATTGTCAGTTTTATTTCTGTTTATCTGGTAGTTTCAGTACTGTGTTGTCCTGCTTTACAATATGATGTTATAATTTGGATTTTTGTGCATGTCAAGGAAATAATACTTGTAATACATTTTTTATTCCTAGGTAAGGGTGAGCTTGAATATATATGTATTTATTTACCTAGAAAATCAGACCAGGCTCCAAAGTATTTTTCGTCTTATCTTTTCTTGGTTTTCTTTTATAGGAAAAAAATATCTAAATTGTAATGATACCTCTTTTGTAGAGGTATGTGACCTGTGATGGATTAGCGAACTTCACTACTTTTATTTGATCTCCTGACAGAGACTGAATTTAACTTCCCACATGCAAAACCCAAATATTTAGTAGAAACACAAGAGTATGTCTTTAAGCTTACTTTGTCTCCAGATATGCTTTGTCTTCTATTTTTAGAAAAGTGAAATGAATTGAGCACATACAAAATTAGGCAGCTCAAAACAGAATGAACTGTCTTAAGAGCTTGGAGAAAGTAATCTGCGCATTAGTTAATATGTATATTTCCTGAATCCCAAGGCTGCTGTTCCCATTCATTTTAACAAAATTACAGAATCCTCAGAATCCTGTGTTTTCTCATCCATCCTGCACAAAAGATCATATTACTTGCTTAGGCTGATTTTAGTTTGTTGTAACTGTTTCAAAAGTGTCAGTTTCTTGACAGCTGTTTACCCTGGACATAAAATCCTTCCCCTAATATTGATCATACATTAGTTGATGACACCAATTGTGGTTGGGTGAATGGTACTGTAACAGTGTATAGTATTAATCTTTTGTTAGCATTTTCAAGTGTCCATTTATGCTACCAGGAGAAAGCTGCATTCTGAAAGAATAAGCTCTTTCCTGTATTCCAAAATCAAACAAAAGATCAGATCATCACACTCAAGCGTCCAGTTCTTCTGCTTGCCTGTTCCTGGCGAGGGAAGTGAGTTATATATAACATAGAGCTAACTGAAAGACTGCTGAAAACTAGAAAGGCTTCCCTTATGCTTAAATAAGCTTTAGCAGCTGACCTTTCTTTAAAATGTCTTTAAAAACAGAAATACAAGGTATTATGTAGTTAAACTGTTATTTGTTATGAAAGAAAAAAATTCCCCATTGCATCTATCATGCTAAAAACCTCTGTGTTTTGATGCAATGGTTTTAAAGCTCTTCCTTTGCATCTTGAACATAACAAACAAATCCCACGCAAACAACCAAACTTAATTCACATAAGAGCTTCTGTGGATGTTTAGGTCACAGGTAGCTATCAGTATCTTTTATTTCTTTTTTTTTGTCATTCAAATACAAAAGAAATAAAGCATGACCAATTTGGGGGTGGGGGGAGAGAGAAGTTCCTGATCTGTGAGTATTTTTGTGCATGTTAATTGGCTACATTTTTTTTGGACGATTTTGTGTGTATGATATGCTATGTGTACTGGTGTGGTATATGCTAGCAATCTTAAGAGGATACTCAACAACTATATAATGAATAATGCTTATGATGACAATCTGATGAACTTCTGGTAGCTAGTTAACTTTATTCACTCCCTTTAACTCAGACATGAAAGTGAAAATGTGATAATTCTTTTTTTTACATATCTGCACACCAATAGCAGGAGAGGTTTTACAGCTGTCCAAGCCCATAGACACTTGATTTGGTATTTTTAAATCATTGTTATAAGGACATTTTGCTGCTGGCTCCAAGTAACTTTGGATATATTTTTTTGGCTATTGCTGGCTGACTTGTTTGCTCTGCTTGTGACTACTTGAATGAAACAAAAGTCTCATATTGTTACTTGTTTTGACTGCACCATCATTTCTCTCCTGAAATAATTTGTTCATCATTTGTTTAAATACAAACCAGTTTCACTTCCATGCTAGAAACAAATATAAATAGGCAAAAGTATTGTCATTTCCTCAGTGTCGTCAAAAAAAAAAAAAAAAAAGAAAGGTAAAACTGCCTTGCTATTGTGCTATTGTCAATAGTAACTTTTTGGTAAAACAAGTAAATCTTGTTAATAATAGATCATTACTAGAAGCTTAGATCAATTAGATCAATTAGAAGCTTATGGGAGCTTTTGGGATACAGTGTTTTTGCATGGTAAAAATGTCTGTAAGGTTCTGGAGTGTGAATTAGCAATACTTTTGGTATAATAAATGAACCATAGCTTGTACTTTTAGAGTTGTGAATGTTCCATCCCTGGCAGTGTTCAAGGCCAGGTTGGGCAGAGCCTTGGGCAACATGGTTTAGTGCAAGGTGTCCCTGCCCGTGGCAGGGGGGTTGGAGCTAGATGATCTTAAGGTCCTTTCCAATCCTAACTATTCTATGATTCTATGATTACTGGCAGCTGTAGATGAAGTTACAGCACAATAGTAAAGATACAAGAGGAGTTGCAGGGATTGGAGCTGAGAGGTGAACAGATTTACCCAAGCTAAGGAAAAGAAGTTTCCTTTTACTCTGCTATCGAGAAAGAGGAGAGGTATCCATTCTTAAATCATCTTTCCTTTAACTCCTAAGGATGCCAATATTCTTTTTTTTCAGTTCGTTTGCACTTAGAAAGCATGCTCTACAATAAACCTTTTTTTCCTTTCACTGTACTTTACTGACTTAAAAAACCCCAACCAGCAAACCAAACAACAACAACAAAAAAAACCACAACCCCAAAGCAAAAACCAAACTATTAGTGGGAAATCCAGAGAATAGTAATCAAACATTATTGGCATATATACTGCAATATTTTTAACTTGCACCCAGCAACAAATGCAGCATACTGATAACAGTGAAAATTATTGATGTTATCTGTAGTACTCACATTCAAAATGATTGTGTTAGAGATGACATAAAGGAAATGGTACTTCTTAAAATGTGCAAAAATGCTTGTAGTATTTTGAATCAGAAAATAACCCTGAATTTATACTATTGTTGCAGTGCACAGACTTCTGCGCTTCCAAGAGCAGTAGATATTTCTCTGTTAAGTATATTTAGACTCTCAAAAATCTGTAAAATCTACTGGGGAATGACTATACTTCACTTAAAAGAATAGCCGCAGTGACTTGAAGCCTACAACAGAAGACATCAGTACATTTATATTTGTAAGACACAATAGCTCTGGAGCATAGACAACTCACTTTATTGCTGAGTGGATTTTAATAGACAAAATAAAATTTTCTGCATTTGAATTTGGCCATGGTAGCATGCTTAACTTTCTTGCATTTGCAAAACCATAGGGTGGTTTTTTTGTGGTGTGTGGTTTTTACACCCCCCATCCCACCCAATAATTATAAGTAGCTGAATTTTGCCTTCTTGCATGCCATAAGAATTGTGTTAGAAGGCACTGAGGTAAATGTTTCAAACTGGAATAACACTTTAAATGGGTAGTTCTACCTACTTAAGTGAATGTTTCCTTCCACATGCATTAACTTGTACTTGAACTGATGCAAACCCAGAACAACCCTAACTGCAGGAGAGATCGTGATACTTGCTGAAGCTGTTAAAAAGGTTCTCTTAAATCTAAGCTTGCCATGTAAGAGAGTAATACTGACTTCAAAAATAATTTTTGGTACACTTGAGCATAAATAGTATACAAAAAGTAATGTTCACTTAACCCATGTCACAAGGAATTCTGGGAGATTCAAGTTATTGTTTATAAAGATTTGCTATTACTTTTAGGTTCCCTTTTAGTACTTAAATGATGAATTAACATCCTTGTGGAATAAAGCTTTTGGTTTATTCCCAGAAAAAGCAATACCACACTGAATAAGTTATTTTTCCTGGTCTTCCCTCTTAATGTGTTTGAAGACTGACATAGGCAGCAAAATTCAACGGCCAGAAAAGTAGACAATTTTCTTTCAGTTTACTCCGTTATTTCTCTCCTGAGGCTAACTTGATGCATGATGGGTGAAGTAAAGGTGAACACCCAGGCAAAAATGAAGTCATGCAACTAACTCAGTACTGGGAAATTATGACTACAACAATTTTTAGCCCTTACCCTTTCACAAAGGGTTCAGTTGGTTCCTAAAACTGTTACGACTATTATCAAATGAATCAATTTGACTGAAAGTCAGGCTTAAATTATTAATTTTGATTTTGTAATTTCCAGCTTTAAAACAAATAGAATTCACCTGACAGAAGTCCGGTTCAGAACACCATCTTTGAGTTAAACCTCATGCACAAGTGTATCTTTGTCATTTTGAAAGAGCGAAGAAATACTGTACTCAACAACTTATCCTATATCTAAATTTTAGAATGTTCAAAAAATTTAGAACATTAGGCGGCAAGGGTATTTATACAAAGTAGTGTGTCATAAAGGCTACACTTTCCAAGTAGCTTGCATTTTATGAAACTGGAAATACCTTTTACAATACATATATTTAATTTTTTTTTTTTTTTTTTTAAGTTTCACTAGTTACAGGTAGTAACTTGTGTTGGACTGCTATAGCTTTATTTGTAAGCTATGTAAAGGCCTTTATTTATTTATTTAAGAGAAAATCCCTACCCTTCCAAGAAAGCCCAGCAACTCTTCCCTCCAAGTGTTAACTCGATTATCTATTCTTGTTTGCACTGATAGCAATCTATCAGCCTTTGAGTTGAGAAACGACAAAGCTGCCAAGTTATGCTTAATGAAAATTGGTCATGAGACTTGTGAAAGTCTTCCAAACAGTTTTAATAAAATATTATCTAAGTATTTTAAATTGGTGCTGTGTGTAAAAAGTAGCTGACTCTCTTCAGTAATCTTTTTCTGTCCTTTGGAACTGAAATCTCTCTGGATTTAGTCACAGAACTTTTAAATACATGTATACAAAATGAAAGACACTTCATTTACTTTCATCCTGCAGAAGTAACATAGGCTAGTGGTCATTGCATAGCACTAATTGACACCACTTACAGGGATTACTTTTATAATTAGTATATACATTTCTGTTCCCAGACTGAGCCCATAGAACTAAGTGAACTTAATGATTGATCTGTGTCTATAAACCAGTGGCCACTTAATAATTTGAATTATTTTAGTTCTGAAAACACCAGAGAAAGAATATGCCAACTCCTTTGTGAAAAATTAAAACTAAGCAATTGAAACAGGGTGAACTTTCTATATGATTTTGTGGCAGTTCCTTTTATCCTGTGAAAAGAGCTAAGCAGTCAGCAGAGTAAATAGTTCTGAGTTGCAGTGGAAGAAGTCAAAATGCAACCATGTATATAGTGGTTTCTGTGCAAAGAAGCAAGTAAAGCAGAATGCTACTGATTTTCCTGTGATAGAGATCGGGTGTATATTTTACCCTTAATATATCTATGTTGGATCAAATACAATGTAGATGAGGGAAATACAATTTATAAAACTGTATGGAAGTTGTATGGAATAATTTTTAGAGCCATATTCTTTGTCCCGTCTGGAGGGAATGTATCTTTATACTTCCCAGCCAAGATCCTTAGTAGTCATGAACCAATATACCTTTATTGTCTAGGTTACTGACTTGGAATTTTTTTTTTATTTAAAAAAACAGAAACCAAGCCAACCAACTCAAAACCTCCTGGTTTTGTTGTGCTGTTAACTAGGTTGCTACCCTGTATATTCTAATAATCAGCATTTTAGCTGATCATTAGGTGTCCTGGAACTCATGTGGTGGCAATGCTATATTATCACATTGTGAAGAAAGCTGGTATTTTAACAAGCTACATCTTGATTGCAAAGAGACATAGGAAGTATTGACACTATGCTCTAGAGGTGAGTTTCACTTTCATGAAAGCATGCATTTTCTCCAGTATATTCAGCAGACCTCTGCAGAGTTTACAGTTTCAGAGGAATTTGTGAAACATACAGAGTAATCAGAAGTAACATTTTTTTTCGTTTCTATGTCTGAACATATTTGGACAAAAATACTGGTAACTGTTTTCTGAGATAGTTTTGTCACAACATGGGTATTAAGATATGCCAGTAATTGGAGAGACCCTCAGGCAGCTTATGGTCTCTCAAGGAACTCAGTTCTAGTATCTAGTGTGTAAGTAAATCCATGCTAGAATCTCTTTTCATCCTAGAGAGTATTGTGGTATTTTTGCGGGCCTGTTCGTTGGAGTAAGCACTCTTGGCAAGGCTTGATTCGGTAGGAATACCTTCTCAAAATCAGTCACTTCACATGTGTTTAGTCATCACTTACCAAATACAGAACTGGTGTTTTACTAACTTCAGGCTTAGTAGAAGTCACAAGGCAGTTTTTGTAGAAATGTTTCACTTTTGTAATGGCTTCACTAAGGGGAAATCCTACCTGACCAATTTGGTGGCCTTCTATGATGGAGCCACGGAACTGATGGACAGGGGCAGAGCAGTTGATGTCATCTACCTGGACTTGTGCAAAGCGTTCGACACTGTCCTGCACTACATCCTTGTCTCTAAATTGGAGAGACAAGGCCACTCGGTGGATAAAAAACTGGCTCGATGGCCGCACGCAAAGAGTTGCGGTAAATGGCTCGATGTCCAGTTGGAAACCTGTGACGAGTGGTGTCCCTCAGGGATCGGTGTTGGGACAGGTCCTGTTCAACATCTTTGTTGGCGACATGGACAGTGAGTTTGAGTGCACCTTCAGCAAGTTTGCGGTCGACACCAAGCTGTGTGGTTCAGTTGATATGCTGGAGGGAAGGGGTGCCATCCAGAGGGACCTGGACACACTTGTGAGGTGGGCCGATGCCAACCTTATGAAATTTAACCAAGCCCAGCGTAAGGTCCTACACCTGGGTCGGGGCAATCCCAGGCACTGCTACAGGTTGGGTGGTGAAGAGATTCAGAGCAGCCCTGCAGAGAAGGACTTGGGGGTGTTGGTTGATGAGAAGCTTAACATGAGCCGGCAGTGTGCGCTTGCAGCCCAGAAAGCCAACTGTATCCTGGGCCGCGTCAAAAGAAGCGTAACCAGGAGGTCAAAGGAGGTGCTCCTGCCCCTCTACTCTGCTCTCGTGAGACCTCACTTGGAGTATTGTGTACAGTTCTGGTGTCCTCAGCATAAAAAGGACGTGGAGCTGTTGGAGCGAGTCCAGAGGAGGGCCACGAGGATGATAGGAGGGCTGGAGTACCTCCTGTGCGAAGACAGTCTGAGAAAGTTGGGACTGTTCGGCCTGGAGAAGAGAAGGCTGCATGGAGGCCTCATAGCAGCCTTCCAGTATCTGAAGGGAGCCTACAAGGATGCTGGGGAGGGACTCTTCCTTAGGGACTGTAGTGGTAGGACAAGGTGTAATGGCTTCAAACTTAAACAGGGGAAGTTTAGATTAGATATAAGGAAGAAGTTCTTTACAGTGAGGGTGGTGAAGCACTGGAATGGGTTGCCCAGGGAGGTTGTGGATGCTCCATCCCTGGCGGTGTTCAAGGCCAGGTTGGACAGAGCCTTGGGCGACATGGTTTAGTGCGAGGTGTCCCTGCCCATGGCAGGGGAGTTGGAACTAGATGATCTTAAGGTCCTTTCCTACCCTTACTATTCTATGATTCTATGGTCCAGACAACTGGCAACAGCATCACTAGATTCTCTTTTGTCAGTTTTGTGCACTATATCTGTGGTTGGCAGCAAAGGTCATTGCATTTCAGTGAATGAGAGTGTTATCAAGAGTAATTCATGTATCAGGATTTTCAAAATACCTGGAGAGTGTGTGTATGTGAGAGTGAATTAACTGTAAAAAAACTGACACAACTGCAAACTCCCACTGAAGGAATGAGGGAGAGAATAGTTACAGTGACCTGGGACTTGCATGCAAGTTGTACATAGTTCTAACCTTACTTTTTCCTCTGAACTACTCAGTTGATTTTTATACTTTTTCCACTGTTCAACATCTCATAAACAGCCTACCTAACAACAGTTTGAGTCTGGCTTCCAACAAGGCTGACATTCTCATAATTGATATGCTTATATTGATGAAAAATTTCCCTCACTTGGATTCCAGCAGACCTTGCTGATTACAGGGAGCTTAGAGCACAGCAGAAAATCATGCATTTTTAAAAATGTGGGGTTTTTGGTGACTGATGATGATTTTACTAAATATCACTGTTACTAGGTTTCTGAGTAATGAAAGCATTCTTTTGAGCTTCACGGTGTGGAGCACAGCAAGCCAGTGATGCCACCATCGCTGGAATGCTGGGTGTCCAACACATCAGGAAGCAGGCTCAAAGCTGTACTCAAATAACCTAGAATTAACTGTTACAAGGTCTGTAAACTTTTTGCAAGAAATTGGCTCTTCTCTTTATCTAAGTTAATTATTAGTATGGTCTGTATACTGTTAGTATCCAGGAAGAAAATTTGTGTTCACACCTCTGATACTCTTTCTGCAAAGTGAATGAATTGTGTAATGTAGATATAGGAATCTCACTTGTGATGGGAAGCTCATGCTACTTTTAAGATAAGCTTGTGGGGACTGATTAATTCTATTTCCCTCCATTCTTTAGCCATATTTGAGCCTGTCTTAAAGCTTTTTTTAAGTACCTTTGAAAATGAAGGTCAAGCTGAACTGAATAGACTGTTTGGAAAGCACCATATGAAAATGAAATCTGTATGTAACTTTTTAAAAAAACAAAATCATAACAAACAAAACCAACCAACAAAACAAACAAATGTAGATATGCTTCGGTTTGGTTTTAGAATAAAATTATCTGTGAGAAATTTACTGGCATAGAAGTTTTTGTGGCTTGAAAAAATGGCACAGTGAATAAGACTTTCCTCAATTTATCCATTAGAATCACAAAGAAAATATGTATTTTCTATAACATTTAAAATAGTGGCTATATTGAATGTGCATAAAAGATTACAGTTTAAAGTTTAATTTCTTTATGAAATTGTCATTATTTCAAAATATATTTAAAAGTTCAGTGCTGACATTAAATGTGTCTTAAGAAAAATGTAACTTCTCCACATGAACTGAAACCATGTGCCTAGTAACCCCTGAGGATCCCTTTAGTGTTCAAGTTTCCTGTTATGACAGAATTTGAATGCTGGCCTCGCTAACTGAGAAGATATCTTGCCTGTCAAAATGAGGCCTGAGTTTACCATGAAATTCTTAAATTTTAACCCTAAATTTACTAAGAAAAACGAATTTTTTTATTTTTTTTTTCCAAAAGCAGAAATGGAGCAGACTCCAAATCTTATAAATTTGAATTTATTTAAATCTGATTTTATATCATTTTCAGAAATTCAGTGTTCTCCCTAATTCCTATTCACTGTACATCACTGCACACTGTGTCTGAGTGTTTGTTTCAGAAATTCCCATATGCTTGCCTTTCCAATTAAACAGTCAAAACAATGCAACTTTCATTGTCCTTCTGGAGTCTGATTACTGTATCTGGTAGCTTTTATTATTCCAGTGTCCCAGTTGCAGTACCCTTGCCAAACACACTACTGGGTTTTAGATTCTGCCTAGTCATATTTCTTTATATTACAATTATCTTTTTTTTTTCCCCTTACCAACAAACCCCCACCTCCCAAAAAAAAAAACAAAAAACAAACACCCCAGAAAACCAAAAAAAAACCTCTTTTCATCAAGCTGAAAGGCTGTGTAACCTTTTTGGTAATTTGACGTGTATCCTCCCGTGAATGCCTTATGTAGTCAAATGGTGACCTTAGTGCCCTCTGAATCATAATATTATTCCTGCTGTCAGTCTTGCCTTCAGTTTTTGGCTCCTTCCATGTGTTACTATTAGTCCCTACAAGGTATGAGGAATAACAAAAACATCTTCTGTCACCCCTGGAGGCTGGTGGAATTTCATCCAGGAGCATGTGTGCTGCTGTTGATTGTATTTTCAGTACCCAGTGCCACCACAATCAATGGCAATAATAGAAGATGCTCAAAAGGAAAGTGGAGGCTCTGAGCCAAATACCAAATGACAAACTGTTATGTATGTTTATTGAAGGTGGCTTGAGGGGACAGAAAACCTCAAAAAAAGACCCCAACCCCCCAATAAGCAAATAGAAAGTACAGGATTGAGAAGGATGATACCTTCCTATCTCCTGAATAAATGACTTAGATGAAAAATCTTGTCTCTTAGCATATATTTCTTTGTCACAAGACATCTTCTACTGAACTAATTGGAAGCTCAGAGGCTTCTTTCTCAATCACTACTGTGTTAAGACAAACATCTTAACAGGGTGAGAGGTCGTGGGTGTGTAAGGAGAGCAGGATTAGAAAGGTTTAAGAAATGTTTGGTTTAGAAAAAGACAGGTTTAGACTGAAGGTTAGGAGGTTAGTAATTGAATCATAGAATCATAGAATATCTCAAGTTGGAAGGGACTCATAAGGATCACTGAGTCCAACTCCCTGCTCCTCACAGGACTCAGCCGCTACTCATAAATCCTGCCCTTGAGAGCTTTCACCCACTTGGTCACCTTCCTCTGAACACACTCTAATAGTTGATGTCCTTGTATTGAGGCACCCAAAAACTGCATACCATACTTAAGGTGGGGCTGTGCCACTGCAGTGTAGAGTGGGACAATCACTTCCCTTGACTGGCTAGTGATGCTGCGCTTGATACACCACAGGATGTGGTTGGCCCTTTGGCTGCAAAGGCACACTGTTGATTCATAGTCAACTTGACATTAATCCAAACCCTGTGCTTCCAAAATTTGGGAAAATGTGGTATCACTGTGAATTTAATTTCACTTGGTGCTTTACCACACTTACAATCTCTTTTCCGAGGTTATAAACTCTTGAGATGGTAGCATCCAGAGAGATGGCTAGTAGTGAAATTCACTCTCTTTTTTTTTTTCCACTTCTGGCTGGTATTATGTTTAAAAAAGACATTACAGACTTCACAGGGTTTGTTTTCATATGCTGTCAGCTGCTATAGCTGATTATAATAGGAAACACACCCAGGACCTTTCTAGTGAGATAGAGTTGTAGGAGTCAGGAGTGTGAGGGCCTAGTTATTCTCTCTCCTCTTTCTGTTTGAATAGTACCTGTTTTCAGGAAGTTGTTTAGTGGCGAGAGGGAAACTGCATTTAGCACTGTAACTGCACAGGTATTGGTGGAGATCATAGAGCAGGAGAATTAATGAGGTGATGTGTACTTAAATAGCCGCTCACAAAGGTCGCTTTCTGACCTGGAGAGGCACTAAAGATTTGTAGATTTGTTGGTGCATGTGATGGACAAAGCTAATAGCATTAGGAAAAAAACCGTTAAAAAGGAAAATGGCTCAGTTACAGATTTGCTGAGTATTTTACTTCTGTTTGTTGTAACACTAGCCTCTGTTTTGGGTAATTGCTTGGAACTTCATGTAAAACATTCTTTGCTTTATAAAAATGGAGGTGGAGTTTGGAAAGCTTGTTTAGTGTGTAGCTTTCTGTTTCCTGTGGTTATCTGCATGAACAGAAATCAGTACAGGAAAAGATTTCTGTGGAACTGAGTGATTCAGATTTACATTCATATAGCAATAGCGGTAGGGTTTTAGAGGAAATAGAATTGTTTTATTGTTTTTGAATCCTGAAAAAAAAACCCCAACCCAAACCTGAATTAAAGTAACGTATTTTTTCATTTGAATTTTTGTAGCTCTTTCTATCGATCCAAATTATAATAAGGAGACTTTGTTTCTATGGAGTACCCTTTAAAATAGATTTCAAGTCAATTTTTATTGAAACAGCACAATACAAAAATGTGATATATGACTTCGTTTTGAGGTAAAAGCTTCCTTCTTCAAGGGAAGTTAATTTTGTTCAATGGAAATCTTTCGCAACCTATGGCGAGGATCACTAGATGCTTTTAGCTAGTAAAACAAGGCACTAACAGGTGCCAATATAGGCATCAATAGTAATCAAAGGCAAGACTACTTAAGTATTACACATCACTTTTAGTGTATTGAGCTCTTTACAGGCATTAATAAAATCAAGCACTTGGATTGTTCACAGTTCATTCAATTGTGACAGGATTTAGAAAGTGACCAGGAAGAAAAATATCCCTGAATACTCTTCTTAGAGCTGTGTATCTCCAGAAAAAATGGGAATCATCTTATGTATGACTTCTGTGTTTTTGACCTGTAGATCCCATTTTCCTTGCTAAACTAGTCTGTGAAGATAAAAGCCATACTTTTAAACTAAAAAATAAAGCTGATCTTACAGTTCATGCTTTTTTTTTTCTGATTTCCATAAGCTGAATCTGAAATACAGAGATATATTTATTTCTCAAAGCGCATTTCTCAAATGTGTCCTCTATGTATTACTTCAATTTCTTGTTACCGAATAAACTAGAGTCAGATATTTAGAAAATGTTAATTACCGATATAAGAATCATTACTCGTTTTTTCTTTACTGGGGCTTAATCAAGCCCTCTTTTCTTCTAAGAAATAATAAAGGTAAAATTTTTAACTTCATGGGATGCTTGGATGGGTTTGTCAGTTAATCTCATTCACATTTAAATTATGGGAGACACCTGCATCTTGGGAAGCTGTATGAGGTAGTTATGCGCACTGTAAATAAAGACTAAAGCTTCAAGCTGATGAGTAGGTTCTGTAAAACACAGCTTGTGAATAGTGTAAAGTGTGACAACCTGCTTTGATGAGATGTTTGATCTTTATGCTGCTGCAAACTCTTTACTGGAATAATTTATATAAAATTTAAAAGAAAAAGCTGGAGTTCTAGGCCCTCTAATAAAGTTACCAGGTTATTATAAAGTTGCAAGATATAAGTAAAAGGCATGGTTGATTTCCACCTCTTTTTGAGATTGAAATTTCCATATTAGCATTAACTTTATTACTGATCATTGCCAACTTCTGCTCCTCTGAAGGTTAGGCAAATTAAAACTCAATACTCTGTGATGTATTTTAACAATTGTTATCCTTTAATTCGTTTATTACTATTATTTAATTTTAGAAAAAGAGCTAAAAAGTTAAATTGACCTATCCTCTCACTTCTATTCTTTATCTGTCCTGATCAGTGGACAATAATTGCTTGCTGTATCATGCATAAACTACAGAGTGACTATTCATAGGTAGCGTATTTGTGTGACATATGCAGTATTTGCTGGTTTGATAAATCTTGAATCCCCAAACTGCAAATTCCTGAGACAGAACAATGTCTGCCTTTCAAGCACCTCACCTGTGCAACTAATGCAACTCTGCCAGGCCTTCTGATAATTCAGGCCTCTGAGGAACCTCAAAGAGTTGCTGTCACCTCAAATGACCTGTCAGAGTAGGAGCTTCATCTGTAAGTTTTGGTACAAGCAGATTCAATCTTGCCAGGACTTAGATATAATTCTTTGTGTTATGAGAGCCAAGGATGGACACCATGTATCTTTATTTTCTAGTAGTCCAACTTCTGATTGCTTATAAAGACTATGTTCAATGTCATAGTCATGCATCAATTCCTAGCAGTGCATTACTGCTACTCACAGAAAAGGAGGAGATGATCTCTGTGACAGTTAATTATTCCTGTTGTTTAAAATGATGAGGTTAAGTCAAAGAGAATTCACTGAGCTTGTTCTCATTCTATATGGTCTAAAAAACCCATAAATTAATGAAGCTGTAGTATGAAAGTCAAACAAGAATTTAGCTTTCCTCTCTTCTCTGCCTTAGATTTCAGTCAGTATCTATGAATTTGCAGGAACTCAGTATGTTTCTTTGCATCAAAAATGTATCAGCTGCTGTATTTGTAGTCTGCAAGTACTGACTTTGGATAATTTGGATGCCAATATTTAGTGTCTGGGAAGTGACACAAAATAATGTATGTTACATAAAAGAAGTTTGTCTACAAGGAATTTTTCTTCTTTTAGGTTTAAAAACTTTGCTCTATTTAATCATTTATGCAAGGAAGTCATGAGATTCAGATTACACACAATTTTTCCATAGCAGTAGGCAATGAATGAGGTTATAGCTACTTGATTAAATAATAGCACTTACACATTTCTTACAGTGTGACATGACTGGTCCTTTAGAGGGAAATGTTTAGTTTAATAAAATTATTTCAAAGTAATCACTAAAACTGTTACTTTGCAGTTAAATCTGGATTTTCAATATTTTAAAAAATCAGAGTTGTTCCTCCAGATGCCTGCACATTTGTGTGCTTTCTGAATCTCTCCCCCCGCAAAGTTCTTCCAGCCTGAAAGCTGCATTACACTCTGTAATCTCTGTGGTGAGAAGTGTTGTGTGTTATTAAGTATTTTTAATTACTTATTGGCTGAGCTGCTGTTCTTCAAATATTTATCTGCTGCATACTGGAATTTAATTTCCTGCATCAGTAAAGGCTTAGATGTGGCTTTATATCCTACAGAAAGCTGCCTTTAATTCATTGTGATTTCCTTTATAATTTCAATACAAGAACAGTAAACATTATATACTACCCTTGAATCAAAAAAGGCCTTGGAGATGACTGATTTGTCCAATTTGGCAGGTAATAGAATGATTCTCTAGCATTCTTCAAATCATCATTGATCCAAGTGTTTTATGATATTATAAATAGTAATAGTTATATTTGTGAGTTGCTAAGTTATTTTTGTCCCACTGTCTCCCTCCTTCATCTTTTATCCTGTTACCTCTAAAACCATCTGAAAAATCACCAATCTCTTAATAAAAATATAATTGCAAGTAAATTCTGTTTGACAGGCTCAGTGTTGAGGAAGGTTAACTACACTCCCACATAATATTAATAATATGCTATTTAGCATAAAATAGAAATCGCAAGTGCTTAAGTCCATTCCTCCCATGTGAAAATATTTGAATTTAATCAAACGAAGACCTAAAATTCCTGTCACCAAGTTTTCTGGGGAGTTCTGCAGTTGAAGGAAGTGAGTAGTTAATTCCTTTATGTAAGAACCTAGCTCCCAGGTTTGGACTAGTTATGGTACCTTGTGCTTAAGAGTCTCTGTCCCTTAAGCTGTATAATGCTGTTCCTAATCCATGGAGTCTTGTGATCTTGGGGCATCAGAGAGGTGGTTTTGAGCAAGTTTTAGTCACTGGTGCTAGCTGCATTGTTATTCTGTAATAAACAGAAGATGGGAAGAATTTCCGTCTACAATCCAGTCTACATCTCTTTTGGATACCTCTGATACTAACAAGCAAGAAAGTATAACAGTTAATATAATGAAAGAAAGCATACTGTTTGCTAGGAGAGGAAAGCCTTCTCTTTTGTAATTGAGCAGGATGGAGAAAAGTATGCCACTGAAAAGATTTTGCAAAATTTAATTTTATTGACAAAGCAGTTTGGTACTTTTTTTTTTATACATTCTATTTGTATATGTCTTTTAGTGAAACAAGCCTTCTGCTTTGGAACCTTTTAGTAATGTTGAATATTCCTGGCAAAGAATAGTTTTTGCGGCAGTTTTCTTATGTAAGATTTTACCATATAATTGTTTTGCAAAAGCTACTCACGTAATTTAAATCATATAGATCATAAAGTATTTACTGATGATTCTTCTTTTAAAATTGGGCAAAATCAAATGCATTATTTTTCAATATGTTTTTCATTCTTTCACAGTAGTAAAAGTAGTGCCAAGAGGTGACGATTGAAAAACTTGAATTGGAGTTGGGTTTTACTTAATGTTAACAACCACAAAATTGTAAGCAATCAGCTAAAGTACTTCCTGTAATCAAAATAAACAAGTTATGTAATTTCCCCACTGTTTACTTTCTTTCTTTTCTTTCATTTTAAGCCTTTTTCTCATATTCATGATTCACTTTGAGCCTTTTGGATTGCAATGAATGATGTAGCATCACAAAAATGAGTTAAGTATGAAGACAGTAAGTGAAATATTGTTTTTATTGCTTGTTAGAAGTTTTTGTTGACTATTGATATTTAAAATGCTTATCATCTGTGACAGAAATTTCTTCTGGATTAATCCATCAATAGGATGTAGGTAATATGGCAGTGTTCATTTCATGGTAATGTCAATTTTATTTTCAATTGTATGCTTTGTTTGATTTATCTTCTATTCAGTGGGAAGAAACAAATGCATGTACCTTTCTACCCTTCTCTATGCTTTTCCATTAAGGATCCGTTTCCTTTCTATAGTTTTGATAACTCATATGCTTCATATTTTTTAGAAGTTTAGTTTCCATCATATTTAAGGGTAGTGACCTGGCATGGTTACTCTAAACTTCTTTTTAAAATACGTATTGAAAGAATTCTCTCACTATAATACTTGAACCACAGAGGAGACAGTTAAAGAATAATATTCTGTCTTGCATACTAATTGTCTAATCATAAATCATGGAATAGTTAGGGTTGGAAAAGACCTTAAGATCATCTAATTCCAACCCCCCTGCCATGGGCAGGGGCACCTTGGACCAAACCATGTCACCCAAGACTCCGTCCAAGCTGTCCTTGAGCACTGCCAGGGATGGAGCATTCACAACATCCATGGGCAACCTGTTCCAGTGCCTCACCACCCTCACAGTGAAGAACTTCTTCCTTATATCGAACCTAAACTTCCCCTGTTCAAGTTTGAACCCATTCCCCCTTGTCCTATCACTACAGTCCCTAATGAAGAGTCCTTCCCTTACCTCCCGCATCCTTATAGGCACCCTTCAGATACTGGATCTGCCTAGCATACCTATTTCTATGCTATGTAGGGACCACTGGATAATAACATGCCTCCTTTGATTTAAACTTAGTGTCCCCATTAATAAAATGAAATGCTTGTTTGTCTTTTTGTCTACTACTTTATAATTGAAAAAGGTTTTCAGGGAATATTTAAATGTGATAATTTGGTCTTTGTAAAGGAAATCAATAAGTAATGCTCTGACTATAGAAAAGGAAAATAAATTTATCGATAGATATTAGTTTGACAATTTGTGAAATATTTTCAGTGAGTACTGTACGTCACTGACTTGTCCTGTTTTAGTTTTTTATATATTACAAACAGTAAGTTAACTTGCTGGGTAGTTTTATAAGTTCACTGGTTATTTATTTCTATAAATATTGTCTGATATAAAATAGAAAGTAATAAAGGAAAACTGAAGGATTTATTTTTATGAATAAATATGTATGAAATTATTCATAAAACTTCTGAGTATTTTGTCTAATCTTACGTAACTATTGCTGTAAACTGTTGATAACTTGAATGAGGAATAATAAGTTTTTGAAAAACAGCGTTTGTCCACTTGAGTGCATGTAAGTTTGTAATGACTTTGGTTTTTATCACAGATTTTAGTTATGAAAATTATGCTCTCCTTCTGTCAATCTCTTTCATTGTGATTTTAAAAAAAATTGTTGTTGGATGGTCATATTGTCCAATCCTTCCTTACTCCTCCCCTGTTTACTCTTCCATAACTTCAGTGGGCACTGGTTTTATCATCTGTTTTTACTTGTCTGGTATCATTATTAAGACTGCATTTTCATTCCACTATAATGCTTGGAGTTCCTCATTGCCAGTGTGGCTGAGGACTTTAAAAATTTGGTGGCAGAACAGGGACTTCAGCATGTCTCCGAACTCTAGTCTGGAAATCACTCAGCCAGGTTTCCAGTTATTCAAAAATTCTGTTTTACATCAATGGATGTGTTACATTGTAATACCTCCATTAACATGTATACGCTTTTAAACTTCAGACTGAGTCATCTTGTTTAGATTTTGGATAATGTAGGTATCTCTGTTCTATATTCTGAAGTGAGAACCATAGCCAGGAACCCTTCCTTCATTTGACATATTTTATGTTGTTTGTGGGTTCATGGCTGGAACACTGTATTTTACTAATCTAGTTTCCCTTGCCTCTCAGGTCAAGGTTTTAGAATTAATTCCTCTATTGCAGCAGTTTTTGTCAGTCAAACAGTGACATGAAAAGAAGATTTTTATACAAGTGACCCATACCAGAAATATGAAGGACACCGGAAAAAAATTATCTGTCAGGATTACTGGAGTTACGCACAGATGCAACAGAGAAGCTTGTCACTGGTAGAAAAAGGGAATGCATTTGGTCTTGGAACCTAGACTCTTCACAGTGAAGAATTTATTTTGGTTTTTTTTTTTTTTTCCCGATTAGCACAGAAAGTAAGGTTCTGCTTGTAGGGACTGGCAACGAGCTTCTCACAATTTCTGCAGCAATGCAGAGAACAAGAATAGTTGTCTCACCAGAGTTTAGCATCTCAGTCTTAAGCTAATAAGCAAACTTCTGTAATCTATTTTGGACTTAATTTATCTTAACCTGCTAAATTTGCAAACACCAAATTACATAGGTTGTGAATATTTTATGAAAGCAAAATGCTTGGCTATCTCATCAGCCATGTTTTCCACAGATCATTCTGTTTCCTTTTATTCAGTGAGAGGAATAACGTTTTTCTGGGTATCAATAATTAACGCTTTGAAACTAACTAGCCAAACCGTGGCTACAGTATGATAATTGACATCAATGTAGCCTAATATTGACTAAGACCTAATATGCAAAGAAATGCTGTGGATAGGCCAGTTTAGAGGGAGTAGTTCTTAGCTCACATTTAGTTAGCCTAGCCTTTGCTTTCTCTTCTCTGTAAGACTGACTCTTTTCAAAGAGGTTTGTAAGTCTCCATACAGTTATTTCTCACATTCCCATCTGTTTTATTTACTATGATTCTAGTCAAATCCTGTGTTTACTAAAGTGTGGCAGAACAGGTGAACTGTTTCAGGTTTCTTTGTTTCTCTCGTTTTTAACACTGGATGAACTGGTACTCAGTAATTATTAAGATGAAGACTACAGATGTTCACTACATCTGATGGAGGACATCTGCTGTGGCAATGTATTCAGTAGATACCTGCTGTCTTGACATACAGTGTACATTGCCCAGCTGCTAAGAATGCAGCATAGTATTATGATTTTATACAAAATTAAGATCCCTGTTCAGAGTTATGAGAATGGTGAGAGAATGTATCAAGGGCATGTAATTGAATTAGTGGTAGAAGTCTAATAATCTTAAACTCAATGTTTTAGAGGTCTGCTTAACAGAAAGGACAAATAGTCTTATGCAAAACTATTCCTCTTCACATCATCTGTTGGTGGCTTTGGGGAAACAGATGAATGAAAAAGAAAGGAACATAAACAGTGATTTCCAGTGTGTAAGAGTGGCCAGTATGAAAGTGTTACTGATCTGATACAAGAATTTTCTTAAAATGCAGGGTCGAGGAATGCAATACTATTAATTGAGGGGCAGTTAATAGACATAAAATTACAAGTTACTGGCATCATCATTTAAATAGTCCTTCCCTAACTTTTCCAAACTATATTTTATGACTGTATTATTACTACTTCAGAACAGGTGCAACTGCTATTCCAGCAGGTCCTTTCTCATCTCATGTTCTCTAGGATGGAATTCCAAGGCCAGTACAGGGCTTGCTCCACTGGTATGACTGTTTTTAAACATCTGCTTAAATCGAGCATACTGCTTCCTCTTGTGTGATGTGGGTATGCCTTGATGCCCCGTTACTACAGTTGATACTTCATGATTTTTGTGTGCTATTCATACTACTTAAAGGGTAGATAAACAGGAATATCATAAGTCCTTTTCTTTGTTTCACCAGATGTTAACTCGGTTCTTTTCCCCCAGATTAACTGCTTGTTTCTTACTTTTTCTAACATTTTAACCAGAGACCGATTTTTTTTAGGACCATAGTTTAGAGAGTGCTTACCAGGTTGTCGTATGGTTCCTTTTTTTTTTTTTCTTTTTCTCCCCCCCCTCCCGGTATTATAAAAAGGCAAATTATTCTCAGATGATGGTTTAAGTTTTCATAATAATCATAATTATTATTATATCATAAGAATAATCATCATAATTATGATATTATTTTGTTCTGCCCTGTGTTGAATGGAGTGTCTCTGCATTAGTTCCATGTTTGCACAGATATTCTAGAGAGAAAGAAAGTGAAGCAGGCAGGACTACATTTTCAAAAATTAACTGTTTATACTGTCTTTTCCCTTTTTGAAATCTGCTTTCTTAAAGCAACTGTGTTTAAGCATCCCAGCACTTGTGTAATCTAAATCACTATTTATTGTTGAAAATATAAGACAAAGCATTGAAGTTTCTGGTCCAGGTCCATATCAAGCCATTCATAGAACAGTGAGCTCCTGATTCATGTACACACCTTCTCATTATGCATTCTCTTCCATTTTGTCAATAAGTTTGGGAAATATATGTTTCACGAAATACGCTGCTTCTCACTTCATATACCTGAATGTTCCCGTCATCAAGTAATTAAAATAACAAACACTTTGTGAAACAACAGGTAAGCAGAGTGGATAAAGATAGTATTGCCTTACTTGTAGCAGCTGAGCCTGTAAATAATTAAACAATTACTGTCACTGTCAGGTTATTTTTTCAAGGTTGTGGTATTGGTTACTCAGTGCTTTGAGATGGAGAAATAGCAATGGAACAGGACTACAGAGTTAGTAACAGGACGGATTTGTACACAGTGTAAATGAAAGCAGCCTTTGAATCTCCTTTACTGATCTCTGCACAATCACATAGTGACTTGGGAGTAAACTTTTCTTCATATTTAGCTGCCTATTAAGTAAGCTAAGAGGCTAGCCATGTAGATGAAAAATATAAAATATCCCAACTGAATATTAATATTATATAACAGAAACTAATCTGCATATTAATTACAGGTACAGAAATGGCAAGAGTTAGGCTTGGAATGTAGCTGATCATGTGAGTCTGCTACAAATGGTACTTGGCAGGGGATGATTGTTCTAGTTATATTTTAATTAAGAAATAATATGGATGGGAGATTTTAGTAGAGTTGAACTAAGTGGTATAAATGCAGAAATACAACTGTACAAATGTATTACAGACTTTAGTATCTTCAGAGAATCAAATACTGAATAGGTCTGTTACATCTTACTGCTCTATTCTGTTGGCAACCAAAAGTCAGTATAGCAAAAAGAACTCTACCATATTAGAACCTTTTGAAAATACAGAAGCTACTTTTCAGCGAAGTGAATTGTTTACTAGGATATTTTATTTGTATAACCTTATGAATAATCATGTGTTTAAAATTCAGTTTGTTATATTGACAAAAAGGTTGAGGGTAAGGAAGGAGGATGTAAACAGTAACAGATTTTCCAACTTTAATGCTTTAAAGTTTGCTACCATGAAATGGACTTTTCCATTCAGCTCTTTGTTTGATGATCATTAGTTCTGTGACTTCCTGTACCAGAATCAATGATTATGAATGTTTTCAGCAAGGTGTGCATCCCTGACATTTAAAATAGGGGTTCTCGGTGCAAAAATCAAGGTCTGTGGTTTCATCCTTGCTGTGGCAATGACTTCTCTGGTGACTGAATTAGGTACTTAATCACCATCTCAGTTTCTTATCTGAGGGGAAGAAATAATTACATCTCCTTTACTATGAAAACCACATCAATAGAATCACAGAATGGTTTGGGTTGGAAGGGACCTTAAAGATTATCTAGTTCCAAGCTCCCTGCATAGGCAGGGACACGTCCCACTAGACCAGGTTGCTCAAGGCCCATTCAATCTAGTCTTGAACACTTCCAGGGATGGGGCAGCCACAGCTCCTCTGGGCAGCCTGTTCCAGTGCCTCACAACTCTCATAGTGAAGAATTTCTTCCTTATATCTAACCTGAACTTTCCCTGTTTAAACCCATTGCCCCTTGTCCTATCGCTACAGTCACTGATGAAGAGTCCCTCTCCAGCATCTTTATAGGTCCCCTTCAGATACTGGAAGGCTGCTATGAGGTCTCCACACAGCCTTCTCTTCTCCAGGCTGAACCACCTTGTATAAAAGCCCGCTGTGCTACGCTGAGGACCACGCAATAAAATCTGGCATGTAGAGTTTACAACATGAAAGACAAGCTCTAACAGTTACAAAAGGCAGACAGAGTGGTTGAAAGAGAGAAATAAATGCCATGTCAGGAACTGTCAGGGCAGTGTGGGGCTGGGGGCTCCCTATGGGCTGGGGATGCCCAAGCTGGCTGGGAGCCTTGTCCCACCACCCCAGCCAAGAAATGGGGCAGCCTGGACCTCAGGAACCTCCTTAGGGCCAGGCTAGGCCCAGCCTTAGATGTCAGCCTGTGGGTGAGGACAAGGGTCAGGCTTGATCAGGGGAACCAGCCGCATGTTGGCTGTGCTGGTGGGGGCCAGCTCAGCAGGGCCTGTGGCTGGTAGGACAGGGCTATGGCGAGCTGGTGGCCTTGGGCTGGGCTTAAATGGTGTCCTGGGCAACAGGCAGGGTGTGGGGAGACCCTGGCGGGAGCGGTGAGAGCCAGTGAGGCCTGTGAGTGTCCTCAGGGCCATGGAGGTATGTCTAGGAAAAATCTAGGTTTAGGTTTCTCCTTCCTTGTTTATATTCTAAACACTGATGATGGTCAAGGAATTTCCTTGGGGCTGATCTATATAGCCCTATGAAATGGATCACAAATTATTCCTATTTAAGCATTATTCTCCTGGAAATGCTGTGTGCTGTACCATATGTCACTGTCCTAAGCAATGAGCTTGTTTCTGTATGTGTGCAATGTAGTATACATCTTCTGATGCTGAGTGCAAAATATCTCATTCACTGTAGCTAAATTTGCCAGGGAATGAGGTCCAGTTATGCAAATACAAAGTAGCTTTTATCTTTTGTCTGGTTATTTGCTTAGGAAGTACTGAATTACTGTTGCAACTCTGAATAATTTGTTGCTATTGATAAAGCCACATCATGCACTGTGCTGTGGTTGCTAGTAGGAAGATAAGAGCCTGCACAGAGGCTAACAGAAGAATCGGATTAGCTAATTAAGTTGCAATACTGAGATTCTCTAAAAACAACTGTTGGTCTCCAGATTACATTTTTAGTGTTGCTCTATCCTTTGCTGACAGATTCAGTGCGACTGTTTTATTAGTTCAGTACTGTGCTCAGGAAATGCCCTTACCTTTATGTCCATCTGTGTCCTCAAGGCTATCTCACAGCTATGTGTTTTGACCATGATATTAGTAATAATCACTGAACCCATGTCAAACATCTTTGCTTGTATAATGCATATCCCAAAGGGCGTCGATGGCAATTAATTTACTGCTTAGTGGCCTATAGGCAAATCACCTATCCACAAGATGTTTCAAGCTGTTGATCCATACAGAGTGCTTGAAGCACTAATGTAAATCTATGGGTGCAGTTCAAGTGCTTAGTATTTGCTTCAGAACTGAATTTTGCTGCCTCTCCCCTATGCTTGTTTAGCATAACTCATCAAGTATTCAGGAAGTCATTACTATTATGCTGTTACCGAAGGCATGGTCATGGCACAGTGATACTTTTCTTATGATATGTTTTAAACACTGTACAATCTAGGCTGGCTTTTCCTATCACTTCTATTGATTTTTTTCCTTTTTTTTTTTTTTTTTGGAGCAGCATCCATGACTGTAGGTACATAGCAGGCAGTTACAGAGCACAACATCCTTACTGCAGCGTCCGTGCAAGACTGATATGAATTCCAGTGCATGTGACTCATCAGTCAGCTTAGTACAGCTGAGGCTCCTTTTTAATTTCTAGCTCTCCATTCTACAAGAGCCACTTACTGACAGAAGAATTCCTGTGATATATTAAACACTTTCATTGAAACACTGGTTCACTGATAGTGTGGCAGCTCCCTGCAGATTCTTGATGGTGTATTTTATTCCCTTCACACTTGATGATTATTGTCTGGTTACATTGTACTTCTCAGTGAAGGTTTGCTCAGATAATTAATTCTAGTGATAGTAAATTAAAATTGTACATAGATTATGTTGATGCCTAATATGCATTAGTTTGAACTAACACATCAAAAGGTCCTTCAGTGTATGTCTGAAAAACTCATTTATATGTAGCTTTAAAATTGTATATATAGCTCTTGGCAATTATGTTGCTTATATGGAAGGAACATATAGCATATTTGATGCAAATCATAGAATCATAGAATAGTAAGGGTAGGAAAGGACCTTAAGATCATCTAGTTCCAACTCCCCTGCCATGGGCAGGGACACCTTGCCCTAAACCACATGGTCCAAGGCTCTGTCCAACCTGGCCTTGAACACCGCCAGGGATGGAGCATCCACAACCTCCCTGGGCAACCCATTCCAGTGCTTCACCACCCTCACTGTAAAGAACTTCTTCCTTATATCTAACCTGAACTTCCCCTGTTTAAGGTTGAAGCCATTACCCTTTGTCCTACCACTACAGTCCCTAAGGAAGAGTCCTTCCTCAGCATCCTTATAGACCCCCTTCAGATACTGGAAGGCTGCTATGAGGCCTCCATGCAGCCTTCTCTTCTCCAGGCCGAACAGCCCCAACTCTCGCAGCCTGTCTTCATATGGGAGGTGCTCCAGCCCTCTTATCATCCTCGTGGCCCTCCTTTGGACTTGCTCCAACAGCTCCATGTCCTTTTTATGTTGAGGACACCAGAACTGTACACAATACTCCAAGTGAGGTCTCACGAGAGCAGAGTAGAGGGGCAGGAGCACCTCCTTTGACCTCCTGGTCACGCTTCTTTTGATGCAGCCCAGGATACAGTTGGCTTTCTGGGCTGCAAGCGCACACTGCCGGCTCATGTTAAGCTTCTCATCAACCAACACCCCCAAGTCCTTTTCTGCAGGGCTGCTCTGAATCTCTTCTCTGCCCAACCTGTAGCAGTGCCTGGGGTTGCCCCGACCCACGTGTAGGACCTTACACTGGGCTTGGTTAAACTTCATAAGGTTGGCATCGGCCCAACTCACAAGTGTGTCAAGGTCCCTCTGGATGGCACCCCTTCCCTCCAGCATATCAACTGAACCACACAGCTTGGTGTCGTCGGCAAACTTGCTGAAGGCACACTCAAACTCACTGTCCATGTCGCCGACAAAGATGTTGAACAGGACCGGTCCCAACACCGATCCCTGAGGGACACCACTCGTCACAGGTTTCCAACTGGACATCGAGCCATTTACCGCAACTCTTTGCGTGTGGCCATCGAGCCAGTTTTTTATCCACCGAGTAGTCCATCTATCAAATTGATGTCTCTCCAATTTAGAGAGAAGGATGTAGTGCAGGACAGTGTCGAATGCTTTGCACAAGTCCAGGTAGATGACGTCAACTGCTCTGCTGCTGTCCATCAGTTCCGTGGCTCCATCATAGAAGGCCACCAAATTGGTCAGGCAGAATTTCCCCTTAGTGAAGCCATGTTGGCTGTCACCAACCACCTCGTTGTTTTTCATGTGCCTTAGCATGTTTTCCAGGAGAATCTGCTCCAAGATTTTGCCAGGCACAGAGGTGAGACTGACTGGTCTGTAGTTCCCTGGGTCTTCCATATTTCCCTTCTTGAAAATGGGGGTTATGTTACCCTTCTTCCAGTCATCGGGAACTTCACCTGACTGCCAGGATTTTTCAAATATGATGGACAGTGGTTTAGCAACTTCATTCGCCAGCTCCTTCAGGACCCGCGGATGGATTTCATCAGGTCTCATGGACTTGTGCACGTTCAGGTTCTTAAGATGGTCTTGAACCTGATCCTCTCCTACAGAGGGCCTAAGGTCTTCATTTTCACAGTCCCTGCATTTGCTTTCCAAGACTTTCATGGTGTGGTCAGAGCATTTGGTGGTGAAGATGGAGGCAAAGAAGTCATTAAGAACCTCAGCCTTCTCCAAATCCATGGTAGCCAGTTCTCTTGATAGCTTCTGGAGAGGGCCCACATTGTCCCTAGTCTGTCTTTTATTTGCTACGTATCTATAGAATCCTTTCCTGTTATCTGCTATATCCCTTGCCAAACTTATTTCTAGCTGGGCCTTAGCTGTGTTTTTAAGATATAATGTTAAGAAGAGTATTATTATCTAGTTGTCAGTATGGAAGCTCATAGAACATTTCTATTTCTATTATTTCTAAAGAGATGTGGCCAAGTAGGTGCTTAATTTCATCTAGTGGGAATCCAGGATGGCTGATTTGTTTTTTTCACAGTATTTCATAGCCACAGCTGTTCACCGACTTTCATTGTGAAATTGCTTAAGATTAACTAACCCAAATGCTTACTTTGCAGGAGGCCCAGAAGATCAATGGTGGTGGAGATACGCAGGCAGATGGGGCCTGCAAACCAACAGATGAAAAAGAGGAGAATGTGGCAGCAGAAGTGGGATGGATGACCTCCGTGAAGGATTGGGCAGGAGTCATGATATCTGCCCAGACATTAACTGGCAGAGTACTTGTAAGTTTTCTATGATTTTCTATGTTCTTATTTTAAAGAACAGTTTTTTAACAAACATTGTATCCCAGCAGATGTGGATTGGTTTGTTGCATCAGTTCTGAGTCAATCCCAATTTTCTCTTTTGGAAGTAAAATAGCAGACTAATTCCCACTGCAAGAGAGAAGCAGAGGCAGCAAGTAAGAAAAATTGACTTCCAGCCCAACCTGCAGACTATTTCAGTATTCCGACACCATGATTTTGAACTTAGCTACCAACACTGAGTTTAGTAATTTCATATTATGAGGTAAAACTATCGGTCTGTTTTGTGTGGAAGCAAAATTGTGCTAGCAAAAATGGAAGCCAACTGGAAAATAGGTACAGTGTTTTGAAATGTAGGTAGTGGTCAGAACTGTAAAGCAAAGACAAGTTTGAAATTAGCTATGCGATGAGATTTGTGATACGTTCAATGGATTAGTGATGATTTTATGTTTTCTTGATCTTTTTCTTAATTAACTTAGGAAATCCTTCACGCATGTGAACAGTTATGTAGTAAAGAGAGACAGAAATCAGATATTGATAACGTGGTTTAACTTTCCACTGAAAAAACTTAATTTGAATATGATTATTTTATAGCCTTGTCAAATCATACTTAATTGCCAAGTGTTTTCTGTGGAGTTCACTGCATTAAATAGTGTCTCCTGTGTGGTTTTGATTAGTTTCCTTGTTAGAATGCACGTACTTACAAACTAACAGCTAAAGTGATTTAAATCCAATTTAAAACTCCTAAAAATCCCAGTGGGACTTTGGAACTAGTTTGGGTTAAACTGAAAGCAGAATGTGTGTCCTTGATTGTTTGCTTTGGTGAAGGGATATTTTACTGTGAGTCATTTCTGGTCTGTACAGTAATTATCTGGACAGGGGAAGGCAAAGGATGGAAAATAAAAGAATATGCACCTCCCAATCAAGTCTTTTACAGTGAAAAGTTGAGGTGGCTCAATTGCTACAGCCTAGTTTAATTCTGCAAGAATATTATTTTGATTATTTTTTCCTGAAAATACCTTTTGCCCATTTCCTAATGTTAAATGTTGTTTTATCAATAGCTTGAAAGCATGCTCCATTGCTGCAACTGTATGTCTTCTATGTAAAAGTGACTTATTCATCATCTAATGAAAAGCAACATATTGATCTTTTGCATGTTTTCCTGACATCTTCAGCATTAAAATGGCAAATCTTAAGAGCCACGCTTCTTATTCCTATTTAAGGTATGAAGGCTAGAAATCACCCAAACCCATAGTCCTATGCTACCAGCTTTACAATCAGAAATTGGCCTGTGTTGTTTTTACTGAGGTGTATATGAGCACAAATGCAAACAATCAAGATCAAATCCTAAAATATTGAAGACATTTTACTGTGTATGATACTGGGAGAACTTACTCAATTCCATTTGATGACTTGGGTATTTCTTTTGGGTGTGGAGTATTTTTTTGTTGGTTCCCCTCCCCCTCCCCCTTAGAATTCAACCTTGCATCTTATAAGGGACTAGTTTATTTCCAGAGTTTTTGTAGAGAGCTGGCCAACATCATTGAGTCAGATTATTTCTGAGGGTATATTTATATTCTTTTCAAGATATAACAGCAGGTATTGTACACATCTGGACTCATCAATATGAGTAACCATCTGAGAAATAAGTAGTATATACAGTCAGTTAATTTTGTTCAGCTTAGAAAAGAAGGTGCATTTATTTTAATATAGCACTCATCAGTTTCAGGATTTGAATTGATAGGATGTAAATTTTGGAGGACCATTTCCAGTATGAACATTGACTGTTCATTTTAATTTTACTTTCTGGTTATATTTGCTAAAGGTTAACTGCTTCAATGAACATTTGTGCTAGAGAGAATATTCACATAATTTGAAGATAAGATGTAGCTAAGTTAAGTCAATATTTTTATCAAAGTATATTTTTTGAAAATACTACAACTTACTCATGAATTCCTACTAATGTAACACAGCCTGTTCCTACCAGCTATTATATTTCTGAATCAGTGTGGATTTTTCTTTTTTTTCTGTGAAGAATGAACTGGTGATATTACAGAGGTAGGAAATACAAATTTCAGTATGAGATATCTGCAGCTAAAGGAATGATAGATTTTTATATTCTGAGAATTTAAATTAAAATCGATCTTATACATCCAATCTTTACAAAAGAAGTTTTAAAAGTGGTCCGCTGAAAATGGTCTTGGGAAAAGAGTTATAATTGATATTCATTTCAGCATAGTCACCTGAAAGCTGTTGTGTAACTGCTGCCTGGGTTTGACAAGTGCAAGAGACAAATTACCAAAGCGTTGAGCAGATACCAGTGTAAAGTAGAATTTTATTTGTGTTTTCTGCTCATGGAAAAAACTCTCATCATTATTCCTACCTGGACAGTAATTTTCTCCAAAGAGAATCTTAGTGGAATGTCAAGTGTTTGTGGAACCGAAATTGAATATTTTTTAGACTTCTCTCTACTGAAGTCTGTAACCATATCTTTGACATGTCCGGACAAGCTTTTATTTCTTCCCCAGTAACCTTATAAAACAAGTTGCTAATTTATCAGATCAGTTTGTCCAGGTGCTTTGTGAGTGTTGGAACAAATATTTTATATACTTGCTGCTCCTCTGGTTACCTCTTTAAACTTCATGGCTACCGACAGGTGAAGAAATTAAAAGCCAACAGTATGGAAAATACAGGACAAAATTTATTTTTAAAGGTCACAGCTTCACATCTGTGCAGTTGTAGTACAAAATTGGTACATTTCCATTAACATAGGACCATTTACCTGATTCTTTTGTGAAATCAAACATTTCTCTTTAGACAATAGATGCAAATCAGTAGGCAACCTTTAAAATGCAGACTGGAAGGCCATCTTCAACACTGCAGCTGTAGAACTAATTGAAAATGTAACTTTTTTTTTTGTAGTTTGAAGATAATTTTGGAAAAGATATATTTCAAATGATGTGTTTGCATCTACTGGAAAGAAAGGCATGTTGCTTGTTATTCAGAATCCGATTATTCATGTCACTGGGGACAGTTAGTGAAATGATTTAAGTCATTCCTGAGAACCATAGAGGTTCTGAAATCTTTGAAACAGATGATTCCCCTCCACACTAGTTTTCTTAAAAACATTTAATTCATTGGTGGTTGTGGGAGAGGGAAGAGTTCTGTAAGTGAAATAATCATCTTAGTCTCCTCTCCCATTCCATTGATAAAAGAGGAAGAATTATGTTTAAAGAGTAAACAAAGAGAGAAGAAATTAAAACCTTCTCAAACCTTGAAATATTTTGCTTTTGACTTCAATTAAATGTTCTGTTTCAAATAAAAATTAATCAATCTGTTTAAGTATCTGAAACTTTCTGTAAAACCTGTGATGGATGCCTGGGCCTGCCAGCAGTGTTTGCTGTGAATTGTGGAAAAAACCCAGGCTTGTCATTTAAATTTTGGCAGTAATTTTTGCATATACATGTTAGAGCTAACTAAGTGAAGCCAAAGATATGGGTATAGTGCAAATTAATCTATGTATACACAAAAAAGTCTCATGCATTCTCTGTGGAAGTGATTCTGAACACTGGAAGAATCACCTGTCTCCCTGTCACAAAAGCGTTTCATACTGGTGCTCTTACGTAAAACTCAATGTTGTTTGCACCTACACTTTCTTACTTTTTTGGAGCACAGAAGAGTTAATGCTGCCAGTTTAATCTCCTTAGAGTATTTTGGTATTAGTTCTAACAGAGAACCGTTAGGAAACAGATTTCCATTTTTTCAGTCTCTAGGAGTAGTTTTCATTTTGTTAAAGAGAGAATTTTACTCTTTTTTTGTTTGTTTTTGTTTTGTTTTTTTTGTTTGTTTACTTTGTTTTGCTGGGGAAGGAGCATCCTGAGAAACAAGAATGGGATATTTACTTGAGAAATAATTAACCCATTTTGAAATCAATTTTGGAAAGTTTTTCAGAACATTTGACCATCCGTTGTTTTATCATTATGTCAACTGAGTGTCTCATAGCATGTGATTCTTGTCTATTAATGACAGCAAGATGAGATGGAATAGACGTAAGAGTGGCATGCGCATGAAATTGTGCTAATATTGCGTCCTTACTGTTTTAGGAGCTAAATTCTACACTTGACATTTCAGAATTGGTTTATGCACAAAGGAATAGTCACACTTCTCAGTTTTGTCTGAAGGGCAGCCTTTGGAGGAAGATGTTTGCAGAGCATGATCCAGAATGTCATTCAGTTAGAAACCCTTTTGGTTTACTGAAGTAGGGGAGAAAACTGAGCTGGCTAGGTGTGGTGCATACAGTTCTGTAGTCAGAATATTCTTCTCTCCTCATTCTTTAGGTTTTAAAAGCACGACTGGAACATAATGCTCTTGGTGGCACAACATTTGAAAATGTGACATTTGCTCTTAAAGAACATAGATGAGAATTTTACATACTGTTTAAAAATGTGTCCATATTAAATTGCATAAGCACATGATTTAAGAACATGCTAATTGAACTAGTGCAGTTCTGTTTGCAATTGATGTTGAGTGGCATAAATATAATAACAATAAAAGGTAGCAGTGTACTTCAAAGTAAATCAGTATTTCCCTGAACAGATTTTAAGTCTTACATAATGCTGTAGATGGTGGAAATATCAGGTAAAAATTTGTGAGGTGAGTTTCTCAAAGAACAGTCAGACACATTCACAATAAATCTGAAGAAGCAGGAAATTAAAGGTGTTTATGAACTGATTTTGGTTCCTGAAATGAATTTTTTTTTAACCATTTGAGTAAGAAGAGACTTCCTTAATTAGGTAAACTGTTTAATATGTAAGAGGAAGTCATATATATATTGTTGAAGTTACCACAGTTCAATCTGTGGACAGTCCTTTAAACTGACAAAGAAAAATCAAAATTTCAATTGCAAATCCAGGAGATAAAATGGTGGAGCAAATTGTTTGTTCCATTTTTAACATGAACTGTAAACACATAGCAGAGATATAAGTTTTTTTGTACTTTGTGCTAAGCACTATATGATGGTTTTGCCTACTGCCTTGACTCTCAGAGTACCTAAAGGAAGCAGTCAGAAACAGGCAAATTTCTGTTAAAATGGAGTGTGTAAGGCTTTGCTTTTTAATCACTACATGATGAAAATGTCTTTTAGACTGGCAGCATTGAAAGAAAGAGAAGAAAAGCTCTTTTTGGGGGTTAGGGCCGAAGAAAAGAGGAGATGGCAATTAGTGGCAGTAGTATGTTAAGTTATTACTATGTTGTTTAATTAGAAGATTGTTTAGATTCCTTTCTTAATGTCCTTAACTCTTACTAACTACACTGAGAAATCTGAAGATGAGGAAGTGGTGTATGAAGGTGCTTTCTTAAATTAAAAAGTTCCTGTATGTTCCTCAGTATACATAAAAATGAAGTAGAAATTTTCTGTAAGATAATTTGCTTGAAATGTGTAATTTTGTTGCTACATTTTCTTCATCTATCAAAAAAATAAAGCAGTCGTTTTTTTCCGCAGTTCTGACTGTCCTACATGTTCAAAGGTTGAAAAATGCGAGTCTTTCTTACAAACGTTTTGGTAAGATAGAACAGAGTTTTGAAGTTAATAATAAAACCTGGGACTAGCTTGGGACTTATGACCTTACTTGACAATGGTTCTTATTCTCCAGTGTTTATACATTACAGCTTCTGAGAAATTGGTGTCAGAACTTTAGAACCATCCAGTGAGTAGAGAGTGCATTAAATGTTTACTATGAGAAGATTTGGAGCCTTGACTTCTGAAGAACTGTTAAAAATACCGGAAGGCCTCATTGCTCATTCAGGGAAAGATAAGAGTGACGTCTTTCTGTGACTCTATAAAAATGGAAGCCTTCAGGTTTTCTAATCACAGGTTGATTGTAAGTACATGTGGTACTGAAAGGCAACTGATTTGCGGAACTGTTGCTCAAACAAACATTCTAAAGTGTGAGTCAGTTATTTTTACTTACATGAGATGTAGGTTTCATCCATAAGTATGTCATAAAGAGGAGATTAATTAAAAATAGTATCAATTAAGAGTACCCTACAGGGAAAACAAACATGCATGAAGCAATGGTATTAAAATTATTGATTGTTGGATGTTCTTTTGTATGTTTTTGTTCATTTGTTTGTTTTTTTTTTTTTTTTTTAAGTTTGTGTTCAGGTGAATTGTTTGAGAACTAGTGGAGTGTTTGGGAAAAATACAAGTAAGGAAAACAAATGGATTTTTAGATATATAAGTAATTATAGTAGATTTTCCTGGGAAAAATGTAAGAATGCTACATATACTGTGTGGTGGGTTGGGGGTTTTTTTTGGTTTTGGTTTTTTTTTTCCCTGAAGGAGAGGACTCAAATTCTTGTAACATTGAGGGGGGAAAAAAAACCCTCCACCACCTCTTGCAATAAGTTACAGTTGCCTAGTAGCCAAAATGAAATTTAGCAGCACAGAAATTATGTGGAGTTTCTCCCTACTTCCAAAGGCAGTAGCGGTTCTTTTGTGACTTTAATGAGAATAGGTGCTCAAAGGATAATTTGGTACACCTGACAGATATGAATTTGGAGAGGACAGGTACATTTGTTATACGTACAGATATTTCAACAGAGTTCTTGACAATATCAGCTATTTTACTAGATTTGCAAAGCAGGAAGGAGAAATCTTGAGCAACCTTGAGTATGCAACATCTCAGAATTTGAATATGGAGTTTAACAAGCTTTCTCAAGGATAAAACGAGCTCATAAATTTTCTTTCCCTTGCGGGACCCTGTCATCCTGGTGCTATCTTGCAACCAATCTTCTTGTGGAACCAACTTACCTATTTTTGTTCTTAGGATGCAGTTAATCTGAATAGGACTTTATTTAGAATAAAATGTATTAATTGACTTGACAATAGAAATTGAATGTTTTCTTCAGTGATTTAGTCTTTTATGCTCAGAATATCCCAAGCCTTTTACAAATTAAACCTGACATCAGTTTTTCAGCAGTGAAGCATGTGCATTCTTGGAGAACAGGATTTGTTTTGTAGGGTATTGGTTATGACATTATAATTTTTCTTGGGTATTTAAGGAAAGTTTAATGTGGCCTATAAACTCCTCTAGTGAGGCAAAAATAACTAGTGCCATATTTTCCCTTGTATTGCTCTCTAGGTTTCTGAACTAGAGCAGGGAGGCTTTCTCAGCCACCAGGTCTGACTGCACAGGCAGGAACCACAGGGATGTTCCATGTCCTCAGTGGTTTGGGTTATATCTTTGTTAGTTTGTTTTGGTTGAATTTTTTTTAAATGTGTTTGTTGAACCAAGACCCATATCAATACTTGTTTTCATAAGCAAGTAAAATAGTTCACAAAAATTAAAGAAAATTGGAGTTTCTCATCATGCGGTTGCAAGATTCCAAGAGATACACTACAGTCTCAGTACAAGGTTTACTGTCATCCTGTTTCAGATTAGAGAGCATACTTTTTTATTCTACTTGGTGATGAACCTGCTTCCAATTCCTAGCATAAAAATAATACTTTTCCCAACTGTTTGGGACTGTTAAATATTTCAGGGACATTATAATGATTAGAAGTTATCTAACTTCATTAGCCATTAATTTACTTTTCTACATGTCCCTGAAGAACAATAAGTAGCTGTTAATAAATTAAGTATATAACTGTTTTTATGGCAGATGACTCTTTTATGGATTAAGTAAAATACAAAAGAGCTGATGACAACCTTGAAGTGTAAAAATTAGTAACACACTCATATCCATGGCAGCAAGTATGTGGCAGATGAACTTCAGTGTGTAGAAAAGCAGGGCCGTGTATCAAGGGGAAAAAAAATCTAAACCACACTTACCTGATTGTGAAGCCAGAACTGGTAGACATAGCTGAGGAAAGATTTTGGCATTATTATGGATAGTTTTCTGAAATAATTCACTGACTGGATATCATCAAGAACAAGACAGATGATGGTTTTGCTACTTAAATCTTTATATACCCACATCTTAAGTACTGTGTGAAATCCTTATTTTTGTATCTTGAGTGACATAATAAAGGACAAAGAAAGGCAATAAAAGCAATAAAGGTGCAAAACAGCTGCCTTAAGTGAAAAATTGCTGGGAGTTCTGAGTTTGGAGAAAAGGCCGGTGTGGAATATCGTCAGCATTCACAAAAGACATTGGTGCATAATGTACGCCAAACTTATTAGCCAGAAGCAAAAAACAGGGATGACTTATGAAAGTTGTTAGAGATCAACTTAAGAGAGTTTTTTTTTAAAGTGGATTTTTTTTTTTTTTTTTTATTAACATGTGGATCAGTCAATGGATATTTTAATTAATTTAATTTTTGTAAAGGGAGACTGTGTGGACAGTGTCAAGAGGTAAACTGCACTGGACAAATGTGCAACAGATACCAAACAGCTATTACAGAGTATGGAAAGGGGTAATCTCCCAGAATACCTATTCCAAAGACTCTATGAGTGGAATGAACTGCAGAAAATTACTATTCTTTCCTGTTCATCCTAAAAAACATCTCTTATTAACATGGTCAGAGGTTTGTCTCTGAACTGGCTCTGGAGGGCATTTTTTATGGCTTGCAGTCATACCTTCTAATTGCTAGATCAAAAGTTGATTAGATTAATAGAGAAAGGAGACATCTGCCAAGCCTGAAAGGAGTGATAGGGAAGCATCTTACCTTTAATACATAGTTTTTTCCTGAATCTTCTTTATTTATCAGTATATACATTTTCAAATCTGTGTAGCTTCATTTTTTTTTTTTTTTTTTAGGTATTCTGAAATGGAAAGAGCTGTGTATGCATTTTAGATTATATATTATTACCTCTGCGTAAAAGTTCCCTTTTCCTCACCCTGGTCAACAAATAAGAGAAATGCTGTAAAGACTAAATGGCATAGCCTTCTCAAGTTAGGACATTTGTATAAGACACAAAGGTGCTGAGAGTGTACCTTTCAGTGTGTTGGTCTAACTGCTCAGACCCGTTCATTGCAATTTTTCAAAGATTATAAACTGCCTGCAGATGTTTTTTATTTACATACTCTTCATGGGGAATAGTTTGGATTCCTCTCCTCTCTATTGAGAAATGGACTTTTAAAAGTTATTTTTAATCTTTCATAGGCCTTGGCGGCACATAAATGGATCCAAGGGATGTGTGCTAGATTGCTTTAATCTCTTGTGACAATGATGTGGGCTATTTCCAGGGTTTCCATAGGAATAGGAACAATGCTTCTCCATTCGAGTTCATGAGATAATGATAATGGAATAGAGTAGGAAGCGTTGGGTAAGTCTTGCTGGTTTCTATGGTAACTGCAGATAGTTTAAATTCAGTTTATGCATTTTCTTTTTCAGAATATTTAT
This sequence comes from Strigops habroptila, assembly GCF_004027225.2. Lineage (NCBI taxonomy): Eukaryota > Metazoa > Chordata > Aves > Psittaciformes > Psittacidae > Strigops > Strigops habroptila. The sequence continues at coordinate 26,972,467 of NC_044281.2, read as the reverse complement.
TTATTATTGAGAGTAGCAAGGATTGTTTTGCGGGTTTTTTGCTTTGGATCAAAGGGTGGGCTTCTGCCTAAAGTCCTATGAGAAAGTTCTGTTAGTGTACATGTTTCTTTAGCACTGAACTATTCAATTCTGCAATGTAGCTGTAGCATTTCTGGTTGTCACTACACCTTTAAAATAGCCACCTTGTGTTTTGTGAAACTGCTGTAATTTCAGTGAATCTTGAAGAAAAAACCCAAACGCTTAGTGGTTAAACTAAAGTAACAAATACAAGAACATGCTAATTTCTCAGTGTGAAGCAATATCTAAGACCAAGAAATTACTTTATTATCAGCTATGAGATCGAAATATGGCAAGAAAGGTGGCTGACTTGAATTCTTTCACCATCTGCTTGCTTTTAGTGTTAACATATACCAATCTTAAACCTTCTTTTCTGTTCAGTCTCCCATGAAGTATACGGTTAATCAAACATAAACACTATTTTTTCTCTTCAATCTTACCAGTTTTAAATACTGCTAAATGGAAATGGGTTAGATGAGCATAAGGTAGATGTACATGCTAGAATCAAACCAAGAAAAGGATAAAATTATGTTTCATAGAAGGATGAGGTGAACTATGCTGAGAACTGGACTTAACTTGGATTCTTAGCTCAGAAAGTGGAGAAACAGAAAATTAAGTGTATTCATCACACATACAAGTAATAAATATTTAATCTTAATTAAAATTGCCATTTTTTAAAAGCCTTCTTATCTTAAGCCAGATCTCAGTGTAGTCTAATATGTGCAGTTTATGTGGTGTTTCAGTCAGCTTATAGCTGCTGCTGTGGGGGTTACCTACTGTAAAGTTATCTTCAGAAATTGTGCTGCAGTGACTTCTGTGAGCTCCAGGTGGATGGTCATGCATGTAGAATCTATTCTGATCTTATAATAAAGCATGCAACTTTTCCTACAGTGGGAATAAATATACACTGCTAACATCTTTGACATCTACCACTTCCTTTTTTTTTTTTTTCCCTAAATTAAGGTTTCTGTGGCATTCTATCGTTAAAATGAAGAAGAGTAAGCACATTTAAAAATCATATTGTGTCAGGTTTTGAATGGTATGATTATTTGGAGAAAGTCAAGGGCATGGTTAGTATTCAGACAGTTTATAGCAAAACTGGCTTAGGGAAACTGCTATTGTAGAGGGTGACTTTTGTTATATGAGTCTTTATTGTTGAAAAATATTTGTAAGACTGTATCACTATATTAGCATAAAATGTAAGTTAGGAAAAGTTCTTGCTACTTTATTAGATATACAGCTAGAAGGAAAATATGTAAATACAGAAATGTTCTTTCTGATAATGCTGTGTTGCATCCTCATGACAAGAGTGCGGTGCAGAGGAAATTCACCTTCCACCTGGGCTGCTGACAATAGTCAGATATCAAACAAAAGATACAGACACAACTGTTGCAAATAGAGTGTATTTGCAAAACTCACCAGAGGAGACAGATTGTTTCCCCTTAAGGCATTTACTTTGTTCCCATGTAAAGGGCTGCTCCGATGATGACAGTTGGTAATGTTGTTTGTTTAATATTTTTTCTCATTTCATTTAGAGTATTTGTGCTCGTAGTCAAATCACTGATGTTATAATGCGTATTTTTAAAGTTAAGTCTGAATATCTTTTTATACTCCTTTGCCATCAATGGTTTGTCCATGCCTTCTAATGAGCTGTAGAACCACTGACTATGGCCATGGAGAGAGGGGCTCACAAAACTTCCTTAATTGTGGGTATAGAATGGAAGAGGAAACATAGTCTTCCTCTATTTCTAGTCCAGACTTCAAACAAATCTCATTTCAAGCAGTGTAATTTTTACTGCTTAGAATGGGGATACCACATTAGGATCTAAGGTGAAATGTGGAACCTGATCCTGTCTTGCATAGGCAGATACTCTTCACTTCATGCAAACTAAGCCTTCCAGTTCTGTCAGATGCCCACAGTCCTCTCATTGAAAAACCTGCAACTCCTACATACTGTTAAATAACCAATTTATGCCTGCCAGGGTAAAATCTAGCAAAAATTACTTCTGTAGAGATGAGTAGATTTAGTGAGGCATCTGATTGTTGTGATACACAAAATGTTATACTGTCATAAGCCTGCTGCAGAGGATAGCAAAATGCTAAGGTTTTGCATGGAGATGCACTATTTTCTTTGCTATTGTCAGCTGTTATATTTCATCCCATAACATGCATTCTGAAGGTACTGAATGTACCTTGAGAAAGTATAGCCTGTATCTTGGTAACAAGTGAGAATATATCGTCTGTATTTCTGTGTAAATGCAAAATGTTTCCATCATCTTTGTGAGCTGTCAGATTTTATAATTTGTCCTTTTTATTCTGTTCTTCAGGAAAAGGAAGGAATTCTGGCCTTGTGGCTTTGGTTGCCTCGGTTTTGATTTTTAAATCTATCCTACCCAAATAATCTAAGGTTAAACCTTTCAAGGAGAATTTTGAACTGAAAGAATCAACAGAGCACAGCAGGTGATCTCTATGTGTTTTGGGTGTCATTAGACTGGACAGGGTTGCAAGCTACTGTTTTTACTCCATGCTGCAGTTTAGCAACCATGCATATGTAAACAGAGCCTGACACAATCAGTTCTTTTGTTTTAGCTAAGTAAGAGAATTCTACATTCTGCTCTAAGCAATGTAAACACAACTGAACTGTCACTTTCTCCTACCCCTCAAAGCCTGACTATGGAAACCCATAACAGGTATGAAAAGATTGATTCAGCAGGATCTTAATTGAATATGATGGCAGTTTGCTTACATTCATTTTTTTTTCAACGCTTCAGGTTTTCTTGTTCTCTACAAAGGCCTGAGCAAATTTTGTCATTGATACGTACACATAAAGATTTGCTTCAGTGAATGTGATCAAGCTGCCCTCTCTCAGACTAGATTTTAGAATCCTTTTCTGCTATACTTAAAGGATTGTAAAATATTTTCAAAAATATTGAGGTACATGCAAATCAGAAGTTCTTCCGTATTACAAAACAGCAATGTAAATCAGCATATTGAACATAAAAGGTGTGCATGTCACACTAACAGAAAGATGTTTGGAAACCTGAAGATCTTTTTCTATCAAACTCTAGAAACTGTTGTAGTGAAAGCTCCTTTTAGATGGCTTTTTCAGATTTGCCTTGTTTTCTCTCATCGTAAATATGACAAAGTTGGTTTGCGTGAGTAGTTTGATCATTTTCAGTTTGCTGTTGTAGAAGGCTGTGAAAAGCAACTAAGAAAACCAAGTCAGCAGTTTATGGGTTTACAGTTGATATTTGGTGTTTGTAAGTACAATAGAAAATTTTTAGGGGTCTCCAGACTGGAAAAGATTGTCAGCCACTGACTTAATCCATTGGAGGAGTTAGTTGGGCAGAAAACTCTCTTCTTTATGAAGACATCAGCTAGAGGATGTACAACAGATGATACAGTCCACAACAGTAGCTCTTAATTTTCTAAGCATTTTCTGTCACCCTGGAAAAATAATGTGAGCAATGTGATTCAGTAAATTGAGCATAGAACTAGAAGTTTGACATGGTTTCTGTTCGCAGTATATCAGTAACTTAGGCGATTTTGAACATATAACTAAACTTGCTATTCTCCCTTTTTTTCTGTGCAAGCTATGAATTGAAAATAATTACCCATGCTTGCAGATATTATTGAAATCAGCTTTTACAAAGTACTGAAATCAAGAATTTACTTTATTTAGCTGAATTTTCTTCTAACTCTTTCAATGCACTTTTTCCGGTCCAGAATACATTTCCATCCTACACAGATAAATCCACTTAGTATTATGAAAAATATATTATGTCCTATTTATATAAATATGTATATCCATACACATATATTTATATGTATATATATATGAATTATTTTTACTTCTATATTTTGCAGTTGAAGGTGGTGTATGTATCAAAATATTTTTTGACTCTACAGGCTGTTTTCCTTAGTGGTTTTATTATGTACTTCTGCTTTTTTCTGTCTTTTGGGCCTGATAGGTGCAGACAGATAAACAATCTGAATTTTTCCTTGCCATTCAGCCCATTAGACTTATTATGTATTCTCTTGGAAAGAGCCTTGGGCATCAACACTAGTTGCTCATGGTCTCTTTATAGCTGATGGCTCTTGATAGGAAAAACCTATTTTTTAATGATGCAGTTCACTTCCGTATCCAAACCCACTGTTTTTCTTCTACAAAGGAAAAGCCTGCCTATGTGAGATTTCTTATTTCTTTTAAGAGAATGTACCTTGTGGTAAAAAAATAAACAAACAAAAAAAAAACTTAATCTGGTTTTATAGAACTTAAGTTGTATTACTAGTTAAGAATTAATCACAGGAGTTAACTCACTGATGTGGAATTATTGGAATAAGCAGAAACTGAAGTTTAAAAACTTTGGTTTGCCACAAAGTAAGCATTGGATTGAGAGAGACTTCAGCTTGGTTAGTTAAGAATATTGACATTAGATGCTTGCACACATAAGGGAATTCTCTGTTGTCTTTTTGATTATTTGAGGAATAGGAATTTGTGAAAAGTTTCAAATATAAATATTAATTTTTGTTGGACTTTTGGAACTAGCATGCTAATTATAATCAGCTTTATTACCTGCTATTAGATCTCATTTACAGGTACAATGATGAGTGTATAGGAATCCTCCTTCCCATTTTATTTTAAATAAAAGATTTAAATAAAGATTTCAAATTACAGCAACATCTGACTCAGCATGAGTATTGGCATTTCAGTGTTATCTTTAGGTATTTATAAATTTACCTGTATAGAAGGTAAAAATATACTACAATTAGCATAAAGTATGTTCACTGCAAAATAGGCATCATAATTTGATGTGGTTTACAAGGTTAGGATATCAAGAATAGCAGGCTTTTTTTAAACAATTATGCTGTTATGGTCAGGAAGTTCCGTAGGTTTAATCAGTAACAGAGAAAGCATAGAAAAAACAGTTTAAGACATTGATGAAATACATATTTGTTTGACCAATAGAATTTTGAAACCATTGAGAGCTAAACCGATCAGTTTTCAACACTTTCTGTAGTGTAATGTGTTACAGTGGAATGCACCTTAACGCTGCCTTGGTCTCCCAGAAGAAAAATAGAGGGGAAGTATTTTAGAAATATATACAGTAGTCAGTTCCAAGTGGTGTGGGTTTTGTTGGGTTTTGTTTGTTACTGTTTGTTTGGTTTTGTTTATTTGTTTTTTTTGTGTGTGTGTGGTGGGGGTTTATGATGGGGGTGTTATATAGCAATCTCTTTAAATTAGGCATCACTGTTTGATATTGTTGGATTCAGATTCCAAGATTCCCAAGCTTTCTTCAGCAAATAATGCCAGCCTGAGGATTTAATATGTAATTGCCACTAAAATAACCTACAAGAGAATTTTGTTAGCCATATAGAAAGCCTTGTGTTTACTGTATGGGAGGTTGGTATTGAGACTATATTTCTCTAGACTTGTACATTATTCTTTAGGAATATTTCAACCAGTCTGCTTCTGTCAGATTAACTACTTCATGTTTATTGTAAAATTGGCCTTTTAACTTACTAGTTTTTCTTATCTTAAATCTGTAATGGATGAGTAAATTAGCAGCAGGGATTGTTGTTTTAAACACTACTCCACAAAAGCATGATTCCTATAAATGTTGGCTTATCTGTACTTCAGGTGAGCTGGTTGAGAGAGGAGAAAGGGAGCTGCTTGTCAAGGAAACTTTTTGTAGGGGATTCTAATCCACTTCAGAAAATAATCAAAGTTGTCTTTAACTGAAAGGCAAGAGCTGGATAGTCACTATTTTGCGGGAGATAAACGGACAGCAGGACAACCAATATGATTAAATGCTGACACTTTATTAAGCCCAGATAGCTGTTTATATATTCTCTCTGAGTGTCCACGCGGACCTTATACAATCCTAATTGGTTGAGCTTAACGAGACACACGCATAGATACAGCTTATGATTGGCTAAAGCTTTCAGTTCACGCGAAGGCCTTACAAGTCCTTAAGTTTGCCAAGTTTTGCATTCCACATCCGGGAGTTGTTCTTCTTGAGCCAACTTTCTCATTCTGCCCCCACAAGTGTTCTTTAGATGACCTTGATGCCAGGCCATGAGACCTCACTCAAACTCTTGCTATTGACATGAGTCCTGGATCGCTCATGTGTCCATTTTGTTCCAAGTGGCCCTCCACACTATTTTACTATTTCCAAGTCCTCAGTGGTGGTGGTGGAGGCTGGCAAAGGAGTAAACCTGTCTTACACACTGTCTTAATCACTGGCAGAGTCTATGTAAGGACAACAAAAGGTACTACTAACCTTAAAGGTGCAGTTAATTTATGAGATTTGTTAGTCTGAAATGCACTATCTTTTATTGTGCTAGCCATAAGAAGAAACCATCAATAAAAACGTGGAGAAACTGTGACTTGCTTTCATCTGTCGGGTTAGAAAAAAAGTGGTGCACCTTTGTTTGTCTTACACCTTCAGAAAGATATGTGCATGCCTTTTATTTCCTAATATAGTGATTTTTCTACAGATTTATTCTTGTAGATGATAAAAAGTCCTTCAATTTCTCTAACCAGGTACAAAGTCCAAGAATTCTGGTTTAGACATTAAAAGAAGTGATAACAAAGGAAGACAGTTAAGTGTCTTCTGATCCTCTTTTATTGATCTTGGATGCTGGATTAGTTTCAGCTTGAGACATGTGAAAAGATGGTTTAACACTGCATAAATGTGAATAACTGACTAGAAAGAATCCAGCTAAAACATGAGTTTCACTTGGGAAACCTTCATTAAACATGAAGATGTACACTTATTAGTTCTGCTTTATCTATCATCTTGTACTATGAACAAAGTATTATTGACTGTTTATTTTCTCTATTTTGGGATGTTTTCTACTTTTTAGAGTAGAGGAATAGGAGAAAGGCTAGTTTGCTCAATGTAATTAAAAAACTTTTTGGGGGGGATTTTTTTTTTCCTCTTATTTCAAAGTAACCAATTTTAATTTTAAACTTTCCATGTAGAAAAAAGGTGACAGGAGTATGTCTGCTATGACAAGCAGTTAGTTTTCAAAGTGCCATTGAAACACAGTAAAGTATTGTAAAAATAAAATACAAATCTTTATTTGTTAGCAAAAAACCCCATACAAACAGAAAAACCCAAACCCCGAACAACAAAGCCAAAATGTAATTTAAACATCATTTAGCTTACAGAATTAATGACAAATATATTATTTCAGTTACCTTACCGTGCTTACTGGTTTGGGTTAAAAAAATGCATAGTGTGGTTCATTATGGAAATATCAAAAACTAGGTCAGAAGGAAAAAGAAAATAATTAAAAGAGCTGTAAGACTGAAAACATTTTAAAGCACAAAGTTAAATTTATTTCTAGCTTCTGGGTCAAATTTTGGTCTCATCCGTATCAGTGTAATTTAATTGAACTTAATGCAGTCAGTGCACATTTACACTGGTTTAATTAATGACAGATGTAGCCTGCTATTTTCAAGGATGGAAGTGACATATTTGGAAGACCCTGTTCCCTCTCATGGTGCCAAATGAAACTTTATTAGAACTAGAGACACCTGCCTTCTTACAAGAAATTTAAAGACTTATACATGTGCAGGCGTGGTGTTAATGTAAAACTAATTATGGGATTTTTCTTAAAGGAAGATGAATAGGCTTTAGAAGTAAAACAAAACAAAGCAGGAAAACTTGCTTTGCACAGTCCTCTGGAGAATTTTCTGGGCTCAAGGTCAGATGCTATTGAATAGAAATGAAACCCTGTCAAAGCTTCCTGTCAAGCGTTCCCCTTGGCAGGACCAGATATGCACAGACAATTCATATTTAATAGTAGTAACAGTTATAGGTTGAGCAAAAATTTGGCTGAAGCGACTTACGTGTTTGGAGACATGATTTTTGTATGGTTCTCTATTGCACTTCCAGTTCTCCAGACATCTTTTCAGTTTTGGAATGCCATGCTTTTTATTTGCAGACTGAGTCTGTATGAGTTTCAAGATGGGAAACTGATGCTGGAAACTTTAGTAAAAATTTTCAAACTTATCAGTGAGTTCTTTTCTCATGTTGTTGAATCCAGGACACATGTGTGTCACTAGAGAATTATATTTTCATTTCCGAGCCTTAATTGCATCTCATTCTGGAAGTCCTGCCTTTTTTTTTTTTTTTTTTTTTTTTTCTTTTTTTCCCCCTTGGTATATGACATGAAATAAGTAGTGAAATATTCGTTTTCCCAGTTTTGTAGAAAGGTAATGTGAACCAGTAAGTTTCAGAAAAATATTGTTTCTCATACAGTAATCTAATAGTGTGCTTTCTGCTTAGAGGCAGCTGAACTGAAGGTCCATTAAACGTGCAAATCTGCTTATATGGAAATAGATCAGTGTGGTAGCTATTCCCAAGGACACAAGTATATATAGATGTAGTACTTCAGTAAGTATATTATCAAAATATAGCAAAGGAAACACAAACTCCTGTATGTCTTCTATGATGCTATGATTCTGTTGGTTTCCATGGGACCAGGGTTTAGACATAATATTAAGCTATCTGAACTGTATGTATACGTTCTAAAGTATAAGGATTAGATTTGGTTAGTGTTCTGAAATAGTACTTGCTCATTTACATTGAGACAAAGATACCTGCTTTTAATGCAGAATCTGATAACTTTTAATTTGTTTTTTGACTTGTTGCACATTGCTAGATTTCTTCATTTTCCAATTATATATGTATAACGCAGAGGTTATGATACTGCTGCATTTCTGTAATGCACTTACTAGTTTGATAATAAAATACTCAACAGCAAATATACTTGGATAAATAAAAGTTACTTTGAATTTGCTCCATTTTAGAAAACTTCGTAGTTAATAATCGAATTTTAAAGTAATTCTTTCTCTATTTTTGAATAATGAGTTGAATGCAGGGTGTTGCTTTTCATTTACAGCTGTTAAAGGCATTGACATGAAATCACAGGAAGGAAGTGCTTTTGGAATGGCTTTAGTGATTTACATTTTGCACGTAATTTTTGTGTTGCATTTCCTGTAAGAGCTGATATAGGACAGTAAGGATTTTTCTCTTTATTGCCATACTGATTGCCCTTAAACTGGCATGGATAAATCAATAATAGATAATAAATGAACAAAGATGAATTTTCATTTTGCAGTTTAAATGACAAAATCTTATTAGGTCTGTTGATGGATCAAATATCCCATGAGAACTTACATTTAAAAAAAATGCAATTTTTGTATGAAATATTGCCTACTTTCCTACTGGTGCATAGAGTATTATCTATTAGTCTATAGATACAATTTTTCCAGAAAACTTTTTCACACAGCCATGTAGAGACTTTAGTGCTGCTGTCTAATAAAGCAATGTCAAAGGAAGTTGTAATGCAAAGGTTAATGCTTATTTTCTTTCCTTTCCTCAAAGTACTTTCTTTTTGTAGTTATACAAAGCATTGTTTTTAATGTGACTGCCGCAGCAATGAAGTCTCATAGTATTTCACTGAATAGAGGCATCAGTTAGAAGTAAAAAGACTTTCTTGCGTGGGAGGCATGTTTTGGCTTTATTAATGGTAGTTGGAAAAGAAAAATTAAGGTGATGTTTCGTTTCTTATCCTGTTGTGCTCTATGAGTCCCCCAAACTTAACCAGGTTAAACCTGGAAAAGGTAATACACTTTATAAGGAAAGCATTATATTAGTGTCAACATTTTCTTTTAAAATCAATAGATCTGGTAATGTATTAATTAGCTTAGTAAATTGCAAAACATTTCTTCTGAGAAGTATTTTAAAATAGTAACATGAAAAGACTATAAATTCACTGTTAATATTATGAAATATCTTGACAACATAATGATTTCAATTAACTGTGATTGGAAATTTAACTTGCACTAATGTAAAATGCCACGGAAGAGAAGTGGCATAACTTAACATTCTGACAGTTATGCAACACTACTTTGAGTTCATGCATGTAAGACACAACCTAGAAAATTGTTTCTAGATGGAGCCAGCAACATTCGACTTTTCAAAGCCCAATTTGATGTGGTTCTATTCCAGCATTTATGGCACACAGTAATCCACTATATATAGGTCAGCTGGGTGATGACAGCGCACTGAGCCATCAATTTGGAATCACTGACGATTAATTCATTTCCTTCCCCATCCTCCAAGTACAGGAATCGAGAGTATGATGGCTAAAATGTCTGTGCTTACAGATGTCCTACTACAGGTGCAGTAACTTCGACAAAAGTTGTCTTTCCAGGAGAGTCTATTTCTAATAGCAAAACCTAGTACAAACATGTTATTTTTTTTAACCAGCAAGATATGCTAATGTAAGACTTGTTCATTATGGTAAGAATGGTTCATTACTTATCTTCCAGATATAAACAAGTGATAAAGTTCTCTTGCATTCTTCATTTTAACACATGGTCATGTTAGATTTGAGTTTGAAGAAGCATAGAATGTTCAACAAAAGCAAAAATAAAATCCGTTTTCTTTTTCCTGAAACGCAGGGCTAGTATCAGAATCACCATATACAGGCTGAAAGTTCATGTAAGAAACAGAAATATTTACCAGCAAAAGAGAGAAAGAAAAAACCCCCAACAGCTAACGCTTCTCAATAAATCATTTCTTCCCCCATAGATCTTCATTTTTTGTATGTGCTCAGAATGTAAAGGCTTTATTTTTTATTTATATTTTTTCTGCATATTTATTTATGTATTATATAGCTACTCATTTGTCATATCAGTCTTACTTAACAAACTTTGAACTGTTGCTATTCTAACGCAGCAGAAGTTTTTAAGCTCTTAATGTTTCACTAATGCACCATGAGCAAAAAAGGTCAGTAAAAGAAACTTTGTCTAGGTTTAAGAAACAAATATATAAAAAACTTATAAGGTCTTCGTGATGTCTCATAAATCAGAGCTATGCTTTGCTAAGCACTGCAAAGACACATTCACATAAACAGATGCTTTCCTAGAGAGCTTTCAGTTTTATTAAGACGGAAAGAGGTTATGAGAACCAAACTCAAATTCTATGCTGAAAGCTTACCCAGGAAGTTAATGTCAAAATTCAGAAGCGAATATCAATTAACTGCTCTACCTGATAGTTTAAAAAAGTTAAATTCCTCCTTTTCATGATCTTATACTGCCTCAGTTTCAGAAGCTCGTAACTCTGCGTTTAGTCATTTAGCCCTTACTAAGGGACAAAATCAGTTGGTAAAACTACTTAGCCAAATTGTGCTAATTGAAAGAAACATCACATTTTGATTGTTTTGTAATACTAAGGAAAAAGGAGTTATAAGTACCTTTAATTTTGAAGGAGACCTTGCAGGAAAAATAAAATCCATGGCACCCCCTTTCCAGCTTTGCATGGCAGCAGTAGAACTTGAGAATAATTACTATTGTCTCAGTTCACATCTCAGGTGGCTACTTTGTGATTGACTTGGCATGAAGATGACTTGGATAGGGGGAAATAGGATCTCGGGATATAGATCTTAGGATCTATAGCCCAGACATATCATCGTAAAGGTTTTTTTTTCCTAGCCCTTTCAGAAAAGGTAACCTGCCTTCAAATAGTATTATGTTTAAATAGTATGCCTGGCCAGGTCTGCCAGATTGTATCAAGAAACTCTTGTTTGACCTTTGTTTGGAAAAGAAAAGTGATATTATTGCGTAACAGTAGACGTGGTTCCTTTCTTGTGTGTGTGGAAAAAAAACTAATAAGGTTAGAATGAACAAAAGTTATTGTTATTCCAACTGCTTAAGTAATTTCTTAGACTTTGAAATACAAAAATGAATTGTGTCCTAAAATGTTGTAAAAAAAAGAAAACCCACCCAAAAACAAAACCAAAAAAAAAAAAAAGCAACCCCGAAAACTCCCAGTACCAAACAAAAAAACTTCAAAAAACTTTGGAATATGAGCCATTAAAGCAAATCTTTATAAATGTACTTTCATAGCTGACCTATGCTTTAAGAATTTTATTCTCTTTCTGTGCCTGAGTCCTTGAGATCTTGACGTGAACTTAGCGCTACTTGTAAATTGGTAAGGGTTTTAAGCTGTAGTTGTTATGACCATGAAGTGTAGAAATTCAAAGATTATCTGTCAGGTTTTCAAATCTACAGTTGCACAACTGATTTTGTGCTGTGTTGTGAAAAGGCAATGATAGGATGGGCAGTGTACAATTAGTTTGAGTGGGATGAATGGGATCTTCGTAATGTTTGCTTTGTAATACTCTTCAGCTTGGTTTTGTTCCCCTACTTTTTGTAATGATAACAGTCCCTTATTTATCTTACTGGATGTTATTTTTTAGCAGATTGTATTTGAATGTTGAGTTAAACACAGTGGAAGTGGAGAGAAATAGCTGTAAACTGCTGTGTTGTATGTATGTGAATGGGAAGGGTGTGGTCCTGACTCTGCACTTGCCTAGAATTCCAGAACAAGAAACTTCAGGTCTTCAGGCTCTGGTGATTTCATGTTGCAATATAGTTTTAGTGTGAAGAGAGATTTTCTTTTGATAAATTAGCATTCTTCAATAGCTACAAAATATTTTACTCAATTACAATGCCCCTTTACTAGAAAGTTTGCAAGGCATGTTTTGAAGAAGGGTGAAAACAATGTCATTTGACTTCTGCTCACTGTACTTACAAGGAAAACTGAATCAAAGATGATCTAGGCATGTTTCTTCTCCTGACTTGTTAAAAAAGAGAATTTGAGACTTTCTGCCTGGTGATTCTGTTATTATTTAGGTGACATACTGTGATTGAAGACATGAAATGCTGTGATTGAAGATAATGACAGAAATATTAGTGGTCTTTTCTGTCTGTTGGAACCACTTACCAACTTCAATAGGGACTTGTTGTCTGAAAATGTTTTTTCTGTGAACTGTACATCTGAACATGTGACTACTAAGTAGCTTTTTATATCTTTTAATATATAAAGTTGCATATGAATTTTTTTAGTTATCTCTAAATATTTAGGGCAACAACAGATGATTGCTGAGAAGTATGGATATAACTTTCATTTCCTTGTGAGAAATCCTGGCCTTCTTGGAAAAGTGGCGTGATAATTTGTGAAGTAGGTTTCTTCAGTTAGTCTCTTCTTTCTACAGAAGAATCTTTGTACTGATGTTGTGGTTTAAGCCACGGCTAAACCCAGGACAACTGATCTCATCATTAAACAAAGCTATGTATTTCTGCAGTCTATTCATTAGCATTGTAGCAGAACTCTGTTATTCAGATGTGTAATTGTTCATTTGTACCTTGACAGGTTGTGACTTCATTCACGTTTCCAGTTTGTTGACATGTATTGCAGGAGGATTGTATGGGTTTTTTTTCCCTTTACGTGTGAAAGTTTAAGTTGGAAGAACTGTTAAGTGACTTTTCTCATCATAAAAAGGCATTTTTAATGTCTCTTTTACCTTTGACATCCTGTGTTGGAATGATACACAGATTACACCAGATTTAATACTGGACACGGTTAAAATAGTGCAACATGTAAAACGAAAGACAAAAAATCCTCATAAGACAGAGATTGTTTAGGGCACTTAACTCATTCATCTGCCTCTTTGATATAGATATACAGATATACAGTATGGCACTCTATGCTGTCACATGCTCAGTACTGATTAGACACTGGCTTGTCTAGTCCCGTTTAAGTCACCCAGTTGATCAAACGTCTGCACTTCTTTAGGGAGATAATTCTGTAATTTAATAGTCTCCAGCAGAAGGATGGCCTTGTACTCCTCAGAATCTAAATTTTATCTGCTGGCTAAGAAATTTATATATTCCTTTGGCCTCTTCAGGAACCTCCTTAGTAAGGTTTCATGGGATACAGTCCTAGAGGGCAGGGGGGCCCAAGACTGCTGGTCGGTATTCAAGGATCACCTGCTACGTGCTCAAGAGTGTTGCATCCCGACTAGAAGAAAGTGCAGCAGGAGGGCCAGGAGACCTCCATGGATGGACAAGGAGCTGCTGAGGAAACTTAGAGGGAAAAAAGAAGCTTATAGAAGGTGGAAGCAAGGACAGGCGGCCTGGGAAGAATACAGGAGCATTGCCCGGGAAGCTAGGGACCAGGTTAGGAAAGCTAAGGCCCAGCTAGAATTAAGTTTGGCAAGGGATGTAAAAGATAACAGGAAAGGATTCTATAGATACGTAGCAAATAAAAGACAGGCTAGGGACAATGTAGGCCCTCTCCAGAAGCTATCAGGAGAACTGGCTACCATGGATTTGGAGAAGGCTGAGGTTCTTAATGACTTCTTTGCCTCAGTCTTCACCAGCAAATGCTCTGACCACACAACCCAAGTCTTGGAAAGCAAGTGCAGGGACTGTGAGAACGAAGACCTTAGGCCCACTGTGGGAGAGGATCAGGTTCGAGACCATGTTAAGAACCTGAACGTGCACAAGTCCATGGGACCTGATGAAATCCATCCACGGGTCCTGAAGGAGCTGGCGAATGAAGTTGCTAAGCCACTGTCCATCATATTCGAAAAATCCTGGCAGTCAGGTGAAGTTCCCGATGACTGGAAGAAGGGAAATATAACCCCCATTTTCAAGAAGGGGAAGGTGGAAGACCCGGGGAACTACAGACCAGTCAGTCTCACCTCTGTGCCTGGCAAAATCTTGGAACAGTTTCTCCTGGAAAACATGCTAAGGCACATGAAAAACAACGAGGTGGTTGGTGACAGCCATCATGGCTTCACTAAGGGGAAATTCTGCCTGACCAATTTGGTGGCCTTCTATGATGGAGCCACGGAACTGATGGACAGCAGCAGAGCAGTTGATGTCATCTACCTGGACTTGTGCAAAGCATTCGACACTGTCCCACATGACATCCTTCTCTCTAAATTGGAGAGACATCAATTTGATAGATGGACCACTCGGTGGATAAAAAACTGGCTCGATGGCCACACGCAAAGAGTTGTGGTAAATGGCTCGATGTCCAGTTGGAAACCTGTAACGAGTGGTGTCCCTCAGGGATCGGTGTTGGGACCGGTCCTGTTCAACATCTTTGTCGGCGACATGGACAGTGGGATTGAGTGCGCCCTCAGCAAGTTTGCCGATGACACCAAGCTGTGTGGTTCGGTTGATATGCTGGAGGGAAGGGATGCCATCCAGAGGGACCTTGACACGCTTGTGAGGTGGGCCGATGCCAACCTTATGAAGTTTAACCAAGCCCAGTGCAAGGTCCTACACCTGGGTCGGGGCAACCCCAGGCACTGCTACAGGCTGGGCAGAGAAGAGATTCAGAGCAGCCCTGCAGAAAAGGACTTGGGGGTGTTGGTTGACGAGAAGCTTAACATGAGCCGGCAGTGCGCGCTCGCAGCCCAGAAAGCCAACCGTATCCTGGGCTGCATCAAAAGAAGCGTGGCCAGCAGGTCGAAGGAGGTGATCCTGCCCCTCTACTCTGCTCTTGTGAGACCCCACTTGGAGTACTGCGTACAGTTCTGGTGTCCTCAACATAAAAAGGACATGGAGCTGTTGGAGCAAGTCCAAAGGAGGGCCACGAGGATGATAAGAGGGCTGGAGCACCTCCCATATGAAGACAGGCTGAGAAAGTTGGGGCTGTTCAGCCTGGAGAAGAGAAGGCTGCGTGGTGACCTCATAGCAGCCTTCCAGTATCTGAAGGGGGTCTACAAGGATGCTGGGGAGGAACTCTTCCTTAGGGACTGTAGTGGTAGGACAAGGGGTAATGGCTTCAAACTTAAACAGAGGAAGTTTAGATTAGATATAAGGAAGAAGTTCTTTACAGTGAGGGTGGTGAAGCACTGGAATGGGTTGCCCAGGGAGGTTGTGGATGCTCCATCCCTGGCGGTGTTCAAGGCCAGGTTGGACAGAGCCTTGAGCCACATGGTTTAGGGCAAGGTGTCCCTGCCCCTGGCAGGGGGGTTGGAACTAGATGATCTTAAGGTCCTTTCCAACCCTTACGATTCTATGAGTCTATGATTCTATATTACCTATAGCTTTTTAATAAGAAGACTTAGGGGGTTTGCATCTTTTTATCTTTGCATTTCTTCTATCATACTTAACAGTGACATGGAGCTAAAGCATTGATTGCATCACAAATTATATGTGTGCAAAAATATCCTAAAAATCTTTACATTGTTGTAACTTCTAATAACACTTTTTGAAATAAAAGCCACTTTAAATCTTTTCAAAATCTGGGAACATTGACAGTTTGAACTGAGTTTTTCTGTGCAGAACATCTGCTGTGTTTACTATCCAGCTTTAAAGTTTTAGTAGCAGATGAAGTGCAAATGCAGTCTTTAGAACGACTTTCATTACATAGTCTTGGTGCAGTAGCAGCATACTATTTATCTCGTGAACTCAGAGAGAATTTGGAAAAGTTAGTATGTGATTTTCTAATCAAGTGAAATATTTTAATGCATAAGTGCAAAAAGACAAAGATGTAAACCGAATAATAGTAAATGTTATGGACCACTAGATTTATGTGTTGTTTTGATTTTTTTTTTTTTTACTGTGTTTAATGTTCAACTGGTGTTCAACAGTAGTTCCATTATCATTCTATGTGGCAGCATGATAATTTGTTCAAATTGCAGAAATCTTTGACAAGGTGTCTATTCTAAATAAGTAACAGAAATTTCCAAAAACCTTGGCAACTTGTCACTTTAGTTTTTCAGCAGTCTAATATTATCTGTAAAGGATATCCCATCTGCTTAGTCTGAAACATTGACAAAACAACCAGGAGGAATCTCCTAGTTTTATAAGGAGGGGCCAAGTCAAGGTATTTTTTAATATCAATAGCTTCATTTTGTAGATTATCAGAGGTGCTTCTGGGTAGCTCTCTGCCTAGAGTAGTGAGGCAAAGTGATTAGTGATCAGAAATGGAATACAGGTGCCTAATGTACTCTCATACATTGAGAACAAAAAAAACTCCCTACCAAATTTCAGTGACTAAAAATTACAATGAAATATATTTCAAACTTATAATTTACATGCAAATACTAAATGTTGCATAGTCTTTAATAACAAGAAATTTGAAAGAGTCAATTTTAACTATAGTATTTGCATTCCAGTTAAATAATTAAATAATTTTGGCAGTATATTTAGGACAACCCCTAATTAGAAAAACCTGTCTGCCTACACTAAGGTTCATTTTATTCGAGTTCTGTTATTTTCAATTGTACAGAATTAATTTTGGTCAACAGGGCATAAAGAATTTTAAATTATTTTTATAATAAAGTTAGATATTTAATAAATCCTTATGTCCTTACATCTTTTTCTCGACATTTGATTTAATTGGTAGTCCATTGAGATAGCTGAAATGAAAAGAGTCGCTCTATTGTAAGTCCCATGCATTAAGGAAATTAATGACTGTAGCTGGTATTGTGATAGTACTGTTTGCTTATTTCTTTAGCCATATATTCAAATACTTCATTGTATGTAGAGAGTTATGCTAGAATGTCTGCAAGCAAAATGATCAAAACTTTGACAGAAATTACAGAAGCATTGCGGAGTTGTGCTCAAAACAAGTTCTTGAGTCAAGTCCTACTACCTTGCATTAGCACAGTTATTCCCTCTTTACTAATCTAAGTTCCCATCAAATATGTAATGACAGTAATCCTTGGACATACTTTCCAAGTTTTACAACATCTCCTTTACTGTGCTGCAATAAATATAATTCTAGCATTTCATTCCTTTGTTTCTGTCCATTATAATTTCCATGTGATTTTCTACTGTGAGTCTCCATCTTTCTTACATTTTATCTTCTTTGGTGTTATATTTCTTTAAGCTGCATAACACAGTCTTTGTATTGTTTGTCTTTTATGACTGATCTCTTTTTATTCTTTTTTTTCCCTTTAAAAAATCTATTGTGGGTTGTGTCCTGGGTTCAGCTATAGCAGTCATTTTTCTCCTTCTTAGTAGCTGGTGCAGTGCTGTGTTTTTTTAACTTTCAGCCTGGGAACAATGCTGATAACACCGATGTTTTTAGTTGTTGCTAAGTAATGTTTATTCCAACCAAGGACTTTCTCAGTCTCATGCTTTGCCAGGGAGGAGGGGAAGCCGGGAGGAAGCAGAGACAGGACACCTGACCCAAACTGGCCAAAGGGGTATTCCATACCACAGCATGTCATGCCCAGTATATAAACCGGGGGGAGTTACCCGGAAGGCCCAGATCACTGCTCGGGTCGGGCTGGGTATCGGTCGGCGGGTGGTGAGCAATTGTATCCTCTCCCCTTGTTATTTCACTAATCATTATTATCATTGGTGGTAGCAGTAGTGGTTTTGTATTATACCTTAGTTACGGGACTGCTCTTATCTCAACCTGTGGGAGTTACATTCTTCCGATTCTCCTCCCCATCCCTCCGGGAGCGGGGGGAGGAAGCGGGGGAGTGAGCGAGCGGCTGTGTGGTTCTGAGTTACCGGCTGGGCTCAAACCACGACAGTTCTTTTTGGCGCCCAACGTGGGGCTCGAAAGGTTGAGATAACGACAGATCTGACCAGAGTGTGTTTAATCATATTTGTGATAAGCATTCATTGTTACTACTCGTCACAATGGTGATTATTTGGCTCTCAGACGTGTTGCGCTTGATCTCAGAGTTTCAGCATGTTGTACCTTACTTACAGCCACTATTTGCTGTTTTAGCGTTTATCGGCTGGGGGGCCTGGGCTAAGGTTCTTGTTTCACTGTACTTCATGGTAATGACTTGTAATACAATAGACTCATTGATCATGAAACTGGTCTGGTTTGTGCTTCCAGCGTGGCCATCACCACTATACCTTGGGAGGTATATAATGAAATATTTTAGCAATTGCATATCTTTTTTTTTCTCCTCGGGGGGTAAACTTACGAAGGAAGCATTCTCTTTCACCCCCCGTTCCCCCACCAGCCTATTTGCAACAGCAATTGAGAGTTCTGAAGGTTTTAGATGGCCTTTGAGTACCCTTGAAACCTGCCTGCTGATTGTGCTGGGGATCAGCATGTTGGCAAACATACGGAGTGTGTTTTACCCACGGCCATCCCGTCGTAGGAACATCCTATTTCGTTTAATGTCAAAAATTCAGCAGTATCAGGTTCGAATCTGGTCTAGGGTTAGACGACGATATAGGAGGACCACCAGGAGATTTTCCCTGAGGCTGGACAGTTATGAGTGGCAGGGTGTGTGGGATAGTATGGGCAAGTACCTAGGCCAGTGGGCCCCTCCAGTGCTTTGGAACTTCACCACTGAACAAGTGCAACATCCGGAAAAACTAGTAAAACACTTAAACGAGGTGTGCTGTCATCCTGGTTATACCAGAGAGGGACAAATTTTGGCAACGTGCTGGGGCTTGGCCTATGCCTACAGAGCCCTGCTCAACACTATCCAGCACCTTCAAAGGGAAAAAAATGTCTCTGGATCTGATGGCAAAGCAACAGACAACGCAGCTATGCCAACTACAACCACAGCAGCTACTCAGACCCTGACCACAACAGTCAACACAGCTACTCCAAGTACAGCAGCTACATCAACCCCAGTGACAAGCACAACAGCTACTCAAACCCTGACCACAACAGACAACGCAGCTACTCCAACTTCAAATACAGCAGTTACACCAACCCCAGTGACAAGCACAACAGCTACTCAAACCCCGACAGCAACAGACAATGTGGCTACTCCAAGCACCACAGCCACACCAACCCCAGTGACAAGCACAGTAGCTACTCAAACCCCGACAGCAACAGACAATATAGCTATTCCAAGCACCACAGCTACACCAACCCCAGTGACATGCACAGTAGCTATTCAAACCCCGACAGCAACAGACAATATGGCTACTCCAAGCACTGCAGCTACACCAACCCCAGTGACAAGCACAGTAGCTACTCAAACCCCGACAGCAACAGATAATGCAGCTGTTGGTGTTACTCAACTCCCAAGCACAACAGCTGCACCAACCCCAGCAATAGACATTGCAACCACTCCAATCCTAGTGGCAGACACTGCAGCCACTCCAACCACAGTGACAAACACTGCAGCTAAACCAAATGTCCAGTTTGTGACAATGTCTGTTGCCCCTGTAAGCAAAAGCAGACGAGAGGCACAAAGAGCAACCCGCGAAGCGAAGAAAGATGAAGACCCAATGCCATTACTACATGGAACAGCATCTGAACAAGAGTTACTACTACGTGGGTCAGAGGAAGAAGAAGAAGAAGAAGAGGTCACTTCTCGACCCCGGACCTCAACCGAACTGCGGAATATGCGAAAAGATTTCACCCGTCTTCCAGGGGAGCACATTGTCACCTGGTTGCTCCGATGCTGGGACAATGGGGCCGACGGTCACGAACTAGAAGGTAGGGAAGCCAAGCAGCTGGGATCACTTGCTAAGGAAGGAGGAATTGACAAAGCGATTGCAAGAGAGAAGCGAGCCCTCAGCCCTTGGAGGCGGCTCCTGGCAGCTGTGAAGGAAAGGTTTCCCTACAAAGACGATATTACGAGTCGCTCAGCCAACTGGACCACGATAGAGAAAGGCATCCAGTCCCTGAGGGAATCAGCCATTATAGAGATGATCTATCGTAGGCCGGATGTCAGGAACACATCCGTAGATCCAGATGAAGTCGAATGTACACGACCCATGTGGCAGAAACTTACACGGAGTGCGCCATCATCATATGCCCACACATTGGCATCAATGACCTGGAATGACGGAATATCACCAACAGTGGATTGCCTGATTCGTCAACTCCGAGAGTTCGAAGACAACCTCACCCCTTCCATCATTTCAGCTGTGGAAAAACTGTCCCAGGAGTTCAAACAATTGAGAGACGATTTATCCGATCTATCCAGCTCCCCACGTGTACCAACCCATGTCTCAGCTATTAACAGAAGGTACCCTACTGCTCGAGAAAGAAAATACAGGAGGTACACGCCACGGGCCACCCTATGGTTTTACCTGCGGGATCACGGAGAAGACATGAGAAAGTGGGATGGAAAACCTACTTCAGCTCTGGAGCAACGGATGCGTGAACTGAAGAGGAGAACAATGGTCAAGGATGATCCTCCCAGGAAAGGTGCTGCTCCAGTCTCTGGCGAGCAGTTTCCCAGATGGAGTGAAAGAGCTGATTTTACTCCAGCTCCTGTGATAAGGAATACTAATCCTTTTCTACAAGACAGAAGTGGAGAATTTTATGATCACTATTAGAGGGGCCCTGCCTCCAGCCAGGTGGAGGACAGGGATAATCGGGTTTACTGGACTGTGTGGATCAGATGGCCTGGCACATCAGTCCCACAGAAGTATAAGGCTCTAGTAGATACCGGTGCACAGTGTACTCTGATGCCATCAAGGTATCAAGGGGTGAAACCCATTTCTATTTCTGGAGTGACAGGAGGATCCCAAGCGTTAACTATGCTGGAAGCTGAAATCAGCCTGACTGGGAGGAAGTGGCAAAAGCACCCCATTGTAACTGGTCCAGGGGCTCCATGCATCCTTGGCATAGACTGTCTCAGGAGAGGGTATTTCAAAGACCCAAAAGGGTATAGATGGGCTTTTGGTATCGCTGCCTTGGAGACAGAGGAAATTAAGCAGCTGTCCACCTTACCCGGTCTCTCGGAGGATCCTTCTGTTGTGGGGTTGCTGAAGGTCGAAGAACAACAAGTGCCAATTGCGACCACAACAGTGCACCGGCGGCAATATCGCACCAACCGAGACTCCTTGATTCCCATCCAGAAGCTGATCCGTAGACTGGAGAGCCAAGGAGTGATCAGCAGGACCGGCTCACCCTTTAATAGCCCCATATGGCCAGTGCAAAAGTCTAATGGAGAGTGGAGACTAACAGTAGACTATCGTGGCCTGAACGAAGTCACACCACCATTGAGTGCTGCCGTACCGGACATGCTGGAACTTCAATATGAACTGGAGTCAAAGGCAGCCAAGTGGTATGCCACAATTGACATTGCCAATGCATTTTTCTCAATCCCTTTGGCAGCAGAATGCAGGCCACAGTTTGCTTTCACTTGGAGGGGCGTCCAGTACACTTGGAACCGACTGCCCCAGGGGTGGAAACACAGCCCTACCATCTGTCATGGATTGATCCACACTGCACTGGAACAAGGGCAAGCTCCAGAACACCTGCAATACATTGATGACATCATCGTGTGGGGTGATACAGCGGAAGAAGTTTTTGAGAAAGGGAGGAAGATAATCCAAATCCTGCTGAAGGCCGGTTTTGCCATAAAACGGAATAAGGTCAAGGGACCTGCACAGGAGATTCATTTTTTGGGAATAAAATGGCAAGATGGACGCCGCCAGATCCCCACAGACGTGATCAACAAGATAACAGCAATGTCTCCACCAACTAACAAGAAAGAAACACAAGCTTTCTTAGGTGTTGTGGGGTTCTGGAGAATGCACATCCCAAATTACAGTCTGATTGTAAGCCCTCTCTACCACGTGACCCGGAAGAAGATTGATTTCAAATGGGGCCCTGAGCAACAACAAGCCTTTGAACAAATTAAACGAGAAATAGTTCATGCAGTAGCCCTTGGACCAGTCCGGGCCGGGCCAGATGTGAAAAATGTGCTCTATACCGCAGCTGGGGAGAACGGTCCTACCTGGAGCCTCTGGCAGAAAGCTCCAGGGGAGACTCGAGGTCGACCCCTTGGCTTTTGGAGTCGGGGATATAAAGGATCCGAGGCCAGCTATACTCCCACTGAAAAAGAGATACTGGCAGCCTATGAAGGGGTTCGAGCTGCCTCAGAAGTGATCGGAACTGAAGCGCAGCTCCTCCTGGCACCCCGGTTGCCTGTGCTGGGCTGGATGTTCAAAGGCAGGTTCTCTTCTACACATCATGCGACTGATGCTACATGGAGTAAGTGGGCCGCACTAATTACACAACGAGCTCGAATAGGAAATCCCGGTCGCCCAGGAATTCTAGAAGTCATCATGGACTGGCCAGAGGGCAAAGATTTTGGGATGTCACCAGAAGAGGAGGTGACGCGTGCTGAAGAGGCCCCACCGTATAATGAACTGTCAGAGAGTGAAAAGCAATATGCCTTGTTTACTGATGGATCCTGCCGTATTGTGGGAAAGCATTGGAGATGGAAGGCAGCCGTGTGGAGTCCCCTGGACAAGTTGCAGAAACTGCTGAAGGAGAGGGTGAATCGAGTCAGTTTGCAGAGGTGAAAGCCATCCAGCTGGCCTTGGACATTGCTGAACGAGAAAAATGGCCAGTACTTTATCTCTATACTGACTCATGGATGGTGGCAAATGCCCTATGGGGGTGGTTGCAGCAATGGAAGCAGAGCAACTGGCAACGCAGAAGTAAACCCATCTGGGCTGCTGCATTGTGGCAAGATATCGCTGCTCGGGTGCAGAACCTGGTGGTGAAGGTACGCCACATAGATGCTCATGTACCCAAGAGTCGGGCCACTGAGGAACACCAGAATAACCAGCAAGTGGATAAAGCTGCTAAGATTAAAGTGGCTCAGATGGACTTGGATTGGCAACATAAGGGTGAATTATTTTTAGCCCGGTGGGCCCATGACACCATCAAGGCAGAGATGCAACATATAGATGGGCTCGTGATCGAGGGGTGGACTTAACGATGGACACTATTGCCCAGGTTATTCACGAATGTGAAACATGTGCTGCAATTAAGCAAGCCAAGCGGTTAAAGCGTCTCTGGTATGGAGGACGATGGCTGAAGTACAAGTATGGGGAGGCCTGGCAGATTGACTATATCACTCTCCCACCAACCCGCCAAGGCAAGCGCTATGTGCTTACCATGGTGGGAGCAACCACTGGCTGGCTGGAAACATACGCTGTGTCCCACGCCACTGCCCGGAACACTATCCTGGGCCTTGAGAAACAAGTCGTGTGGCGACACGGCACCCCAGAGAGAATTGAGTCAGACAATGGGACTCATTTCCGGAACAACCTCATAGACACTTGGGCCAAAGAGCATGGCATTGAGTGGGTATACCACATCCCCTACCATGCACCAGCCTCTGGGAAAATCGAACGGTACAATGGGCTGTTAAAAACTACACTGAGAGCAATGGGTGGTGGGACTTTCAAACACTGGGATACACATTTACCAAAAGCCACCTGGTTGGTCAACAGTAGGGGATCTGCCAACAGGGCTGGCCCAGCCCAATCAGAACTTTTACGTACTGTAGAGGGGGATAAAGTTCCTGTGGTGCACATAAAGAATTTGTTGGGGAAGACAGTCTGGGTTATTCCTGCTTCAGGTAAAGGCAAACCCACTCGTGGGGTTGCTTTTGCTCAGGGACCTGGATATACTTGGTGGGTAATGCGGGAAGATGGGGAAGTCCGATGTGTACCTCAAGGGGATTTGATTTTGGGGGAAAACAGCCAATGAACTCCATTGTACACTGTTGCCTGCTCTATAACACTTTTATAGCCCACCAGCTAGATATCTTCAGGTCGCCAGCAATTGACCCTGACTTCCCTCCGATCATCACCTCAACAAAGAATGAATTTTGAGGAAACCAGACAAGCTCAGCAGTGACCAGACGAGTTTGGCGATATCATCAGCAGGCAACAACCCAACACTACATACCGTCCCTCCTGCCCTGAAAGACTATTACAAGAGATGGAGCCTGACATCATGGACTGGATGAGTTCAGCAATTTTACAGGGATTGGTCCATGGACTAGAGAATAATATCTTTCCCTGTGTGTGGGTGTGGGTGTATATATATGTGTATATATGGGACAGGGGTGATGGTGTGTTGAGAGATGTGGGATCTGAGCATGACGTGAATGGTATGGAATAAGGGGTAGATACTGTCCTGGGTTCAGCTATAGCAGTCATTTTTCTCCTTCTTAGTAGCTGGTGCAGTGCTGTGTTTTTTAACTTTCAGCCTGGGAACAATGCTGATAACACTGATGTTTTTAGTTGTTGCTAAGTAATGTTTATTCCAACCAAGGACTTTCTCAGTCTCATGCTTTGCCAGGGAGGAGGGGAAGCTGGGAGGAAGCAGAGACAGGACACCTGACCCAAACTAGCCAAAGGGGTATTCCATACCACAGCACGTCATGCCCAGTATATAAACCGGGGGGAGTTACCCGGAAGGCCCAGATCACTGCTCGGGTCGGGCTGGGTATCGGTCGGCGGGTGGTGAGCAATTGTATCCTCTCCCCTTGTTATTTCACTAATCATTATTATCATTGGTGGTAGCAGTAGTGGTTTTGTATTATACCTTAGTTACGGGACTGCTCTTATCTCAACCCGTGTGAACAGCTGGAGCATCATATCAGTTCCAGCTCCTGTATTCCATCTTTTTTCTGGCTCAACAAATTTTTAAACATTTTTCAGCCTCTAATATTAGAGGAGGAAGGCAGAATTAGAATTAAGTCCTTAATAAGATTCTTAAAATTAAAAGCTTATACTGTCACATTATGTTTTCAATTCCCGATTAGCATTAAAAATTTATTATGTTTCTGAGTTGGCAGAAAGTTTTCCGATTATGCTGTTTGGATCTTGCTACTTGCTCTGGTGAAACTAAATTAGGCTTCATTCTTTTGATTATCAAAGCTGACATAACTGCTTTAAGATGCAAATGCAAGTAATAGGTACTGTACTGGAATTCTTGAGTAGGAAATGACAACATCAAGACAGGATGTGTTAGAGGCTCACTGAGAGCATGTGTTTGAGTGTGTTTATGTATGTAAACATATTAGAATATCTGTGTATATATATATTACATATACAGAGAATATACCTGACCTAAGGCTGCAAACTGAGACTGACTCTGCCACTGGTGTGCTATGCAACATCAAAACCTGATCTTGCTTGGCCTTAGTTTCCCATTTGTAAGTGGAAATTATTGCTGACTTCCACCTTCACGTTTGTTTTCTTGCTTCTCTACACTGTAAAATATTTAAGAGGGAAGGTTGATATAATAGAACAGTATGGCTTCCACATGGTTTATGAAATACAGCATATGCGAAGAAACTCCCAGCCAAAAAAAGAAGGGTATTCACTGCTGTGGGTAGAAGGGGATATTTCATCATAGTCTCTTCATTGGCTAGCTGAACTTACTTTGATAGGAATAAAAACTAAATATCTCCCATATAAAAGGTGATATTTAGTGTCTGAAAGTCTATTTTACTGTTTGCACATGATGTCACACAGGAACTGGACATTTTTCTATTCCCTCTTACGTAAGTTCAACCTAGAAGAATTTATTATTGTCATCATGTGCCTAAAAATACGTCTAAAATCTTTGAAGATGGTGTGCTTTGAAGTACAGACAGTCACAGCAAAGCCCATTTGGACCTGTAGTCATGTCTGAACATACCTAAATGTTCAGAAGAATCTCAGCTTGTCAAAATTATAGAAGTTATTTTGGATTTTTTTCTGTAAATCAGAAGGAACACCACCTAATTTCGCTCCAAGCAAAATGTAAGATGTGATGATGTAAAGAGAATAGACTTCAGTCTGTGATGTAACTGGTTATGTCCATTATCTTTAGACTTCAATACATAATGTTCATGTTAAGTATCATTCATCATGTTGGAGTGACTCCAACTAAACTGTAGTTTAGTTCAATTTATTTAACCATTTCAGACTTAGCTGGCAAATGAAGAAAGAGGAAGAAACCCAAGAAGTTTTCATGTTCAATGAAAATCTTATTTTTGTCCAACTTTTATGAAAAAATGTTACAAGGAAAATGCTCTTCTTTGTCATCCTTGTGAGGTAAAACAAAGATGCATGGAAAAGCGTAGCCAGCCATGCAACTTGTACTGTGATTTCTACAGGAGTCCTATTAAATTAATTTTGACTTTAGTCTGATTAGTCTTGTTTATATCTCTAATGCCACATTCACCGCTTTCCTTTCCACAAAATATTATATGAATGATATGAAAAAGAAATAAATTTTAGTTTTTTATATCCCTGGATCAAGTAAGTTCATTTGACTTGCTTGACATGTAGTTTAATTTAATTTGGGGAAGTCTGTCTTGGTAACTATCAAAGAGTATACATGGTTGCCTCCTTATCTTGCTGTGATAGTATGTGGCTGTTGTATTGTTTCTGTTTGCTCATTTTCTTGATGCTTGTTTACTCCTGGCCCTCAGGGAAAATGGTATTAAACAATTCTGCAATCATTTTTCCAGAAGTGAGAAAAATCTTAGTGTTTTCTTGTCAATGCTGACAAAAGCCAGTGAAATTGAGCTACTTTATAGTATGACTTCGACATAGCTGGGATATATTGGTTTGGATTTGATTGAAAGTCCCACCTCAAATTCTTCTGAAATAAGGATTTCTAGAAATAACATCCTGGAATTTGTTATTTTCATGTAATATATAAAACAGAATTTGCACTTTTTTTGGAAGTCATTAAAACCTGGTGCTTTAAAGTTCCATGGGGAAGCTGCAGCACTGTGCAGCAGCCATGTGTGGGTGGCATGATGCGGGCACAGAAAGCTGTTAGCTAATGAAAAAGCTAATGCTGCATTAGTCCCCATCTGTACTTGTGTGCCTCTGCAAGTTGCTGGTAGCCTAGTATAACTGCTGTAATTCCTGTAATTTCTGTTGGGTTGTGACACAGAACAAAACCTTTCAATATTTGGAAGATGTTGCCTGGTATTTCAGGGTGACTCATAAACTGATTAAACAGAGACATAGAGGAGTGTTCTACTGACACAATAATTCGGGTTTCCAGTTATTGCAGCTAAAATTCACAAAAGTCTTTCATGAGGTAAATGACAAGGATTGTTAAGGAATCCTCTGGTTTTCAAATGAGTAGTATCACATCATTATAGAACAATTAAAGGCATTCAAACCTCACTGTTTGCTGCAGAAACGTATATATCACAGACTTTATTTACTGTAATTAAGGTGGATATTTTTAATTTCATGATCCTTTCAAGAGCTGAGGATCTGCTTTTCCTCACATCTTGTGGCACTATAAATCTGAATTGATTTAATTGATTTCAGTGGAGTTCCAGTTGTTTAAAAGCAGGTCCATATTAGAATATGATTATAATAACAAAATAAGATCCATATGTATAGAGAAATGCAATATATGCAGCACATGTGAATGAAGAGTTTGTAGCTTGAATTCACATGTGAAATTTAGAAAACAGAGGATGTTTAGCGGTTTGGTTTGGAGGAACTGAAGCTGCTTACTTTGCTGACCAGAATGTCACCTCATTCCCTTTAGCCCTTTCTTGAATATATTGAACTAGGGTTGATCTAGAGTAGGCGTCTCATATGAGATTTAGTCAGACCAAGAAATTTAGCAGATGATAACATTAATTTTCAGTTTGG
Source organism: Strigops habroptila (assembly GCF_004027225.2). NCBI lineage: Eukaryota > Metazoa > Chordata > Aves > Psittaciformes > Psittacidae > Strigops > Strigops habroptila. Next base: position 26,944,206 of record NC_044281.2, on the reverse strand, counting down.
AAGCTAAGACTGAATGCTTGCACAGAATTGATAGTATTGTGTTTTTATTGAATGTTTTTTATAATTGAGTAAGAAATGTAATGGTGCAGCTAGAGACCAGTTTGGAATTTTAGTGCTGATGATTGGACCATCTGTCACAGGTAGTCATCTATAGATATCGTGTCAGTAATTGCTTGTGTAGTCCTAAGATATGTAACCCTGATTGCAATTGGCCAGTAAATAAGGGGATAGGTGGTGGAAAACAAAAAAAATGAAACCATTGCAAATCAATGCAAGGGGTGAGACCAACCTTTATAGCAGATCAAGATGTGATTGTGGACTGTGGCAGAAAATTAATATTGTCTTCCAGACACTTTTGGTAGGATTTTGGGGTTTTAGAGGGGTTTGCTTGTTTTTTGGTAAGGATGCATTTCTTCTGCTGTGGTTTACTATAATCTTTGTAGGAAAACAGAACAAGTTTTTTCATATACATTTCCCAAATATGAATTTCCATTTAATATGACACTCCTCCCTACACTCCCTCCCCCCAAAAAAACCCCAAACCAAACCAACAAATAACCCTAAACCAAACAAACACACCAAAACCCAAACCACAAACAGCTTCTCATTTTACATTTGTATTGGGCATTAAACTGTGAAATGTTTGAAAAGACAGGAAATCCTAGATCTTGTCTGATTTCTTTCATGATGATCTAAAATCGACTACATTCCAGAAGGATGCATGTGAACATGATAGTCACAGGATGCAGTTTTGTGGCCCTTTTGTGGTCTTTAAAGCCACTGCATCCTGTCTGTTTCTGGCAGCTGGGAGGTCAGGAAATTAAAGGGTTTCATAGTTCTCTTGCTTTCAACACCCTTGAATAATGTTTTACTGCTTTCTCACATATCACTGTACCCTGCTTCACTTCCTATAGCAGGCTGCAAAAATTATTTTTGATAAGAGGTTTTCTCAATTTTTTCCAATTACTGTTTATCGCTGGCATGATGCATCCTCCCAGTAAATGTTGTTTCTTGTTAGGCTGATAGAGAAGTCCTAAATTTCCCTGCTACTTCTTAGGGTTAGCATTTAACAGCAATAAGTTGATATTCAACTAGAAGATCTTGTAACTACAATTTTTTGTAACTTCTAGTTCCATCCCTAGTGTGGAAAAAACATAAAAGTTTAAAAGTTCTGAACATTATAGCTTTTTTTTTTTTGTCATTTTAAGTTCTCAATTGTCTTAAGAACAGCAGCTGATACTGCAAAGGGTAACTAGGTAGGATATGTATAGTAACTATACTTTATTCTTACTAGCTCTTTTCAGTCCTGCATTAAGTATAATGAGGAAAATACATTGCCTGGGCATTATGTAAGACTACAAAAATATATGTCTCTATCTTCCAAAAATCTGAAATTTTAAACTATTTTCACCTTCTAAAAATCAGGCGTAGTCTAGTTTGCATAGTTGTCTTTTTATTCTCACATATCTTCCAATATTAAGTGCTAGAATTTCAGTTCTTTTAAGAACTATTGTTCTGCATCTCTATAGTTCTGCTAAACATTTTCATTTATTTTCAGAAGCTTCAAGAACCTCTTTATAGGTTACTTTGGAGATGCAAAATCCCTTGCTTCTGTAAACACAGCCTCAAAACAATCTTTCTTTAGAGAGAATGCCAGATAACTGAGGTAGACATATAGCATGGTGGGTAACAAAACAGAAATAAATGGCATGATTAAGATCTAAGAGCCTTAAACTTCTCAGTTATGTGCCTCTACCATGACTTTCTAACCCTCACAATATTTTGTGATTTATACATCAGAGCCATGGTGCCGGTATTTAGTAAATCTCTAAGCTTGAAAATGCCTGGATATATTGTGTAACTGTATGCTATTGACATACCTATATAATTTTTGTAAGACTGTAGTATAAATTTGAAGACACTGTAAGGGGAGAAAACGTGTATAACTAATCTTGACAAAGAGAATTAATTCCATTCTCTACAGCATTATAGTTTTGCTACTAAAAGGAATATTATTTCCAGTATGTCATCATCACACAGAGAATTTGATCATATCATGCTTTTGTAGTACCCAGAGATACACTGCTCGTGTCTACAGAACAATCTCCTGATTATTTTTTTATTCTCAATTGCTAGGTATCTGTTTATACTCACAGTGTGTAGGTGTATAAACTTCAAAAAGGAAAAATTAGAAGCAAATAAAGTGTTTTGGGAAGGGAGTGAATTTTCGATTAAAGGAAAAAAAGAAACAGGTAAATTAGCACCGTTTTGCAAAGACTTTGTTTACATCATCATTCAGTTCAGGAATCTCTCTTCCCAACTCCCCCAGTCCCACCTCTTCTCCTTTGGCCTTTTATGTCTTGCCTAAGAACTATGTTTTATTTCTAATGCCTGTCATGTCAATAACAGAAATTACAGAAACATTTATTTTATTTTTATCTTACTTTAATGTTAGTGTTATGATGCTCTACTTGTATTCAAGTATTGCAAAGGTCTTTAGTGGTGACTTCTGCCTGAGGTAGGACATCCACAGTGTGTTTTAGCCTTATGTTTGTAGGAAGTAAAAACATTCTGATGTTTTCTGATGGATTTGGATATAGGAATATGGCCTGTGACTTCTCTCAGTTAGTATTTACATTGTTGATAAACTCGATGGGGGATCACATGTATGCAAAATCATTTGTCAGCAGAGAGCTTGGTTTATGTGTACACAAATAAGAGTTCTTGTAAGGGATGAGTAAAATTATTCCTTATTATACTTACGCACCTGAATTTTGAATGCATTAACGAAGTTGAGTCACGTACAAAAATTAGATGAAGGGACTATAGTTATTTTTTATCTATCTGGCATTCCTATTTGAAAAATTAAAATAGACTGAAATATTAAGGGACATATAATGGTTCATTGGCCCCACCCTTGGCCAACCCTTAAAAAAAAAATAAAAAATTCAGGGCAAATAGTGCTCTGTTTTACTTGGCTGTGTTCTGATAGATCTTTCTACTCATAGTGTAACTTTTGCCTTGGCATGCCCCAGACTAGAAGAACATATGATAGCCTCCAACTGAGGGGGATATTTTGACAGATGTCTTATCTAAAATTGTGCTTTTAAATGAAAACCAGAAAAAAGCCCACCAATTAAAGTTTTAAAGCCACCAGCGGTTAGCAGTGTAAAATCGCTACTGTTGTAGGGCTTCATGTTTTTGGGGCGTGAAAGATTAATTGTGTGTAAAACCTGTCCAGCGTGATGCAGACCGGTTTTTGGGGACTGGCCAATAGTGTTGCTAACTCTGTGTATTTTACTATGTTTTGTAGCCTTGTATTTTAAACCAGGAAGTGTCTAGCTGTAATAGTTGAAAATATCTAACTCCTAGGACTCAACGCTAGGAATTACTGTTTTGCAACTTGTGCAAGCTTTCCTAACAGCACAAAAGGCACTCTGTTTTAATTTTCAGATTGCTTACAAAATAAGCAATTTGTTATGCTATGCTTTAAATATTTTTTGGCTTATATAATAAAGTACTGTCGATTGTTTGTTTTGTTTTGATAACGTAAAGCGCCAGCACTTTGAAGATCTCTCACAATAAATCGCTTCTATATGATCTGGAAATGTCCCTTATTGCTTGTTAAAATGTGAGGATGTCTTCTAATATCCCACCAGGAGCATGTTAGAGAGCCTATACTAGTCCATAGGGTAATATGCTAAATATTGCATTAAAAACTCAGCATAAATGGTAATTGGAAGCAGTATTCATCATTCATTAGCAGTATTTCAGGACAAGATCAATTTGTTACTGCTACTTGTTATTGAATGAGTGCCACAATTTGGTTCCTACCTTCTTAGTCCTTGGTCACTGTCACTGGTCACAAGTCGTTTCATTTAATCCAGCATTATGGCTATATTATTTCTAAGGGAGGAGCGTTCCACTCTTGACACACTGCTATACATTACACACGTATATATGTGCAAATCGTCAGACATAACAGTTAACTTGGGGAAGGTTAGGCAGTGCTAATACTGCTATTCTTTCTGAAGATCTTTGGCAGGGGAAGAAGATTTTAATTGCTGAAAACTCTTGTTAGGAGAGAACGCTTTGGGTCTGTGCTGGACAGCATTGATCATACTGGTAGGACAAGATTTATCAAAAACTCTGTGATGCTAAAGCAGGCATCCTCAAATATTCAGTCTTTCCTTTCTATCTTCATCATTGATTTAAAGAAGAGTGGCATTCCTTGCAGAGAGACGGATAAGCCAAGTATCTTTGTTATGCTGCATACTAACAAGCATCTTGGTATTATGTAACATGGTAATGAATTATTACCTAGCTGCAGGGCAGCATTTCCTTACCCATGATATTAATACTAGAGTCAGTTGAGGCAATGTCCTGTTAATCAGAGCTGGGAATTTTAGATAATACCCCTTATGAAGCATAAATGTCAAAAAAATAAAATGAGTAGTGACACAGCCAGCTTAGAACCACCCTTGATAAGAAGGCTTTTGTGTATAAAAGTTCTCAGAGACTGGGCTGGGTTTCGAACTCCTATCTCTAATCGCATGAAGATTAGAGCCCATGAAGTGAGTTTTGTTTTGAATATGCAACCTCTTCTGCACTGTTTTCAATGTAGAAGGCATTAAGCAGTTTAAAATACAGCAGTTCCATCAAGAAGCCTTCAAAAAACTTTCTTGTGTATAACAGAAATGAGAGCTCATTCCAAAGCTTAGTTAAATTTTGCCAGACTGGAACCTACACATATTGGTGGTGTGCTCCTAGTATACTATGAATACTTCTGATCGCGTCACCTAGAAGGAAGATTTAGCAGAAATATAAAGCATGTGGAAACAAAAAACAGCCATAAAAAACAAGTGCCAGCAGCTTGAGGAAAAAAAAATATTTTTACGGGTTAGGTATTCCTCTGTTGTTTGTAAAATTTCTCCTGAAGGCTTTGATGTTGTCAGACATAAAATAATAACTGGGCGAGATATGAAACTGACCACTAACCTAATCTGATTGATGGCATGGTCCTTTCCTTATGTAATATATCTCTGATTTTACATGCTAGTTAAATTAATGTAACAGTAAATGTGAATTGTGTGAAGCAAATGTAAAGTTATTATAGTTTAATAATAATTAAAGCATCAGCAAAGAGTTAACTGCTATAAATTCAAATGAACAAAAATTTTTACTGGATGGGAAGACAGTCATTTTGACTTAGAAGGTCATTGTCTATTAATAGGGAACTAATAGGTTTTCCAAATGAATGACTCTTCTTTTCAATTTGAGGAGAGGTGAGAGTATGAGGTGATCGAACTGAGGTTGAATTAAGAGTTTAATCTGTGTATCCAAAACCTTTGTCACTGTAAAGATAGGGAATAGATGAATTCATTTACAAACTGTAATGAATTCCTATTGAGAGTTAATTATCTTGGACTTAGTTCTTAAACTGGACACATATTTGACCCTTGAAATCAATCTCTTTTTTTCCCCTCATACCACCATAAACTAGATAAATCTTCATAAGTTCAAAGTAATGAAACTTAGAAATTTTTTTTTTTTCAACATATTGTAATTCAAGCATGGATTTTTTTTTTTTTTTTTTTTTTTTTTAAGTTTTAGTACACATGTCTGAATTCTGATTGCAGTTCTTCCTGAGTATCCAGAGTGGGCATTCCTGACTTAATTAAGTGAATGTATGTGATGGTTTATACTTACTGAGAAATGGGAAGCTTTGTTGAACCCTAATATGGTTGAGCACCTGGAAATGTAAAGGTAAAAGCTGTGGATGACCTCAGAAGTTAAGCTAGAGAACAACAGTGAAAGGATAAAGGCCTCAGATATTGGCAGGAAGAGGAGGAAAGTCATGTGAGAACCAGTGTCAGTCATGGAGAGAGATATTCAGAATAACAGATGATTTGGCCAGGGAGACTCTATCACTTTTGTGCATTCAGTTTCAAAAACATATGAATACAAGATAACTTTGTTAACCATCGCATACATAAACATAAACAGAGAAAAACTTTAGTGTCTATTTTACCTATATCTTTTAATTTCTAATTCTACATTTAAGATATGTTACAGAATAAATCCGACCTTCTCTAGAAGTTGCTGAAAGGTAGAGTTACTGCTTTCTGAAAGATGTTACTTGCATGGAAGAAGAAATATTTGGTTATAACTGACATTTTTGACAAGTTCAGTTCCATTTTTTGCAGGGCATCTCAGGAATCCTGTTGTTTTAGGTTGTGCTTTATTATAATGTCTTTTTATATTACTGGTTACTGAGCAACTGCAATGCAGCACACAACAGGGTGGCAAAACTGGAAAAAATCTTCTGGAAAGAAAGAAATACCTCTAGATGACCTGTCAGCATGTTCATCACTTGACATTTAAAATCTTAAATATCTTCCAAAAAGGGAAAGCAGAAGGATAAGATCAGGGACCTACTGATTTCCAGAAGTGAAAATACGTTAATGCTAGAGCTTTGACTAACTAGAATGGCTTCTAAATTTTCATCAGACAAAATCAGGTCTGAGAATCAGGATCAGGTCTAAGAATCAGGTCTAAGAATCAGACGAGCCTTTACCTGTTGCCTTTCTATGCCTGTTGTCTCGGTAAGTCCACTGAAAGACCTTTGTCTGGGGTAGAAGAAGCTTGCAAACTCTATTTTGTATTCCTCAAATAAAGAATTTATTTTGGCATTTTAATGCTGAAAACATCACAGCTTTTTTTTCAAGAATGCATGGAAAGTAAGGGCTAAAGTTGGGGGGGTGTGTTAATTATTTTTTTTAATATGCATTGCTTTTTAAATTGTAAATGCAGTGTTCCTATAGAAAAAGTAAATTACAGTATCCCTGTATGAGGAAGTTTCTGACATGATTCTTACTATTTAATTGTAAATTTACTGCTGCAGCCACCTTCTCAGAACAAACTCTGAAAACACGAGATTTTCAGTCAACCTACAAAAGCCAATGAACTTCTTACTAGCATTTTTTTCTGAATGGTTAAATGTATACTATTTTAAACTAGTTCATTGGATTATCTAAATTTTGAGTGAAAATAAAAAAGACTTTTTAAACAGGTGACATCTGAGCTAGTCATGATAATACTGTTTATCTTGTTTCCCTTTACACATAGTTTACTTCAAATACACTGTGGTAGCTTCTAAAAGAGAAGCAGTTAAGGATTCTGACATATAATATTTCAGCTAGAAGATGCCTATAAGCATAATTGAATAAAAAATAATGAAGTTCTCTTGCCAAAGAAAAGAGATTTTAACTGTAGACAGAAGGAAAAGGGCTTTTATTTCTTCTGGAGATGTCAGTTTGATGGAGAGACCTTTTCCATAGGCAGAACAAAACAGAATTAAATAAGAGCATGCAATCTGGGGGGGGTCATTACTCTTGAAAATTGGGAATCTGTGGGCTTACAAAGCAACAAGAAAAATAATGAGAAAACAGTTATGTGTGTATGCATTTTTATTTAGGAGTGGAGAAACCCTCAACATAAGAGGTTTGATAACATGATGCGTTATGTATGAAATGTGCTGAAGGATAGGAAGGCTCTGCAGAGGGATCTGGACAGGCTGGATCAATGGGCAATGGCCAGTGGTATGAGGTTCAGTAAGGCAAAGTGCCGAGTCCTGCACTTGGGTCACAACAACCCCATGCAATGCTACAGGCTCGGGGAAGAGTGGCTGGAAAGCAGCTCAGCTGAAAAGGACCTGGGGGTGCTGATTGACGGCCGCTGAACATGAGCCAGCTTGTGCTCAGGCAGCCAAGAAGGCCAATGGCATCCTGGCCTGTATCAGCAATAGTGTGGCCAGCAAGGCCAGGGCTGTGATCGTCGCCCTGTACTGGGCACTGGTGAGACCACACCTCGAATAATGTGTTCAGTTCTGGGCCCCTCACTACAAGAAAGACATTGAGGTGCTGGAGTGGGTCCAGAGAAGGGCAACAAAGTTGGTGAAGGGTCTGGAAATAAGTCTGATGAGGAGCACCTGAGGGAACTGGGGTTGTTTAGTCTGGAGAAGGAGAAGGCTCAGGGGGGACCTTATCACTCTACAACTGCCTTGAAGGAGGTTGTAGTGAGGTGGGGGTCAGTCTCTTTTCCCAAGTAAAAAGTGATAGGGCAAGAGGTAATGGTCTCAAGCTGCACCAGGAGGGGTTTAGATTGGATATTAGGAAAAATTTCTTCATAGAGAGGGTAATCAAGCATTGGAACAGACTGCCCAGGGAAGGGGTGGAATCACTGTCCCTGGAAGTGTTCAGAAATGGTGTGGATGAGGCCCTCTGTGACATGGTTTAGTGGTAGTCTTAGCAGTCCTGGAGTAATGGTTGGACTTGATGATCTTAAAGGTCTTTTCCAACCTAGTTGATTCTGTGATTCTAAATATTTTTAATATTTTGTGAAATCTAGAAAGAGAGGGTGCCAGAGAGAAAAAAAAAAAAAAAAAAAAAAAAGAAAAAGAAACCCCACGAAAAAAACCCCAAACCCAAGAAAACCAAAAAACCAAGAACGAAACCAAAACCAGATGTGGTTTTAAGTAGTTAACTCGTCACTTTAAAAGAGCTTAAAAATTTACAGAGAAGGGATTCGCAAGTCAAGGGATACTGCTGAGCTTTTGCAATTTTGAGAGCCAGTTTAATAATACACTTTTGATGGTGGAGAATCAAACGACTTTAACATTTTTAGATTGTATTGCACCCCCCAATTCAGTACTGGGTTGACAAGACAGCACTGAACCTGCAAATAGATGTGTGAAATAGAGGATTTTATTATGTGAATTCTGAGGCAAACTACCTGAGCTGTTGCATCAAATTAGTATTAGGAACTAGGTAGTATTTATGAGGCAGAAACTTTGGGGTTTGAGAGTTAATTTATTTCCTGCCTGCCAATTCATATCCTTGCTTCCTCTTTTCTCTCTTGTGGTTCTACTGTACTGAAAGGAAATTATAGCTGCAATTGCTGTGAATTCTGTATAATCTCTTAAACGCTTTGAAATTGGTTAAGCTTAAAAAATGACAGCCCTCTGAAATTTAGATTTTTTTTATTATTATTAAAATAGGATTTTAAATGAATCTTATGCATAGAGTTTTTAATAGCTTCAATTTTCACTGTGAGTTGTGGGTTGTGCTCACAGAAATTCAATTTAAATGTCAGGTGAGACTGATTTTCAGTATTGATTGCAAACATTCTTCCTAACTAATTGTGAGGTATAGTACTCTTCAGTTCTTCAATTTTTTCCCAAGATTCTATAGAAAGTTGAGAATAAATTTGGATATTAATGCAAACTTGGCTGTTTATGTTTTTGTTGGGTTTTAAAAATGCAGTATTTAAGAAAGTATTAATTTTAGCTTGTATGTAAGCATCCAAACTTCAGAGCTCTTTCAGAGTATTCTCTGAATAGATAGCTTAGACTTCACAACCAGTAAAAATGTCATCTAATCCTATCTTTGCCAAATGCATGAAATGCATTTCTGGAATGTGTAGTAGATTTAGGAACTACAGTGTTCAGTTTTTAAAATGGATTCAATTGTATGGTTGTCTAGTCAGACTACATAACCTAGGAAACTTGCAGTGGCAGTTCTTCATCAAGTTCTTCAACTTGATGTATGTCCTCTGTCCTAATAGTTCTCAAGTTCATATAGAATAAATCTAGTAGTTTCAATCCTATTTTCAAATATGAAGGCAAACTGCCATTAAAAATTGCAGAAATAATTAGTCTCATTACAGTGGGTAGTGTTTAAAAACATGAAAGCCTTGACTATTGTTCCATTCCTCTTGGCAATATTCAGATAAAGAAAATCTTTCAGAGTTTACATATTCTGTTACTGAAATGTTTGTTCAAATGTGAACAACTTTAATCTAACTGGGAATGAACAGGAAGCTATGTGGTTGCCTGCCCAAGTTTTGTGGCAAGTGGTGCTGGTGATAATCTGCCCTGTTTTCCCAAGTTAAAAATATGTGCAAACACTATAGTTGCTTAAAAAAAAAAAAAAAAAGGGCATGCTGAATTCTTTTTTGTGGATGAAATTAAAGTCTGAAGTAATAAATGAGCAGTTCTTAAAAAAACCCCCAAAACCAGGCAACCTATCAAATAGATAGGCTTTTGCCATGTGTCTATTGTGCTGAATAGCCTTCTAAAAGTGGAGAAAGACCTTTTTAAATTTTGGATTCTCCAGTTAGAATGCAAGTCAGTCTGTCTACAAAAAGCAGTTTACCTCTGAGGTAATTGATATGCTAACATAAAACTGAGTAAGAAGGTGTATTTTCTACAGGCACCCTGTGCAGGTTTATACCAAAAATTAAGTTATTTTCTGACTAACAAGCTGAACTGCCAGAAGGGTCAATATTTCACCAGTGTGTGTCAGTGACCATGACCAAGCTGAAAATTGTGGTATTTTTACAACATTTTTTTAGTGTGTTGTTTGTTTGTTTTTTAAAATAGTTTCTGAATAGCCATAGAACTAAATGTGAAGAACAGGCTATGGGATACTTAGCAAGGAAAAAAAAGTTAGGTATATTACCATTTTCACTTGGTTGAGATTCCAGTAATTTAAAACGAAAGACCCAACCAAATACCCCAACCAAAACAAAACCCACAAAAACAAAATAAAAAAGTGTGATGCTAATGAAAATGCAGATGTTGGTTCATACAAATGATAAATCAGTTGGAGAACTCTTCAAGAAACATATCCTTCCTAGTGTAAGGAACGAACTTCTCTAACATTCTTATAAGATTTCTTTAAGGGCAGAAATTAGAGGCACAAAAAAGTGACAGTGTTGATACGTGAGTTAGAGCTGATCAGAACATTTTGTGTGATGTATAAGTACTTGTGAACATATACTTGCTTTGGGAAAAGTTTTGTCTGGCAAGAGAGAGACTGTATTTTTGTTACAGCATGGTGGTTGGAGCATTGGTTTAGGTTGTGGGAGACAATGCTTGATTAGAATTGCAGACTGTCATTAATTCTATAGAAGGGAATACAGTTCATGCAGCTGCTGAAGTTTGCTGTTTGGAAAATTAAATCCATTTAGATTAGGGTTTTTCAAACTTCCTAGGATGGCTCACTTTTGAATAGGTTATCCTGTATCCTGTATCCATCTAACCTCTTACAAACAACTGTGGACCCATGGAACTTCTCCTTTCATTAGCCATGCATAATATGTCCAACAAGTATTAAAAGGAAAGATTATATTTTAGTATTAGGCTATTTTACAATGCAGTTTAGCAGCTGGAATCGAGGAATGACCTGTGACTGTTGAGCCCTATGTAGAATGTTGTTGTTAGAAGTTACTCTGTAACTACTAGAACTTGAATAAAGTAGAGTATAGAAATGGCTGATCTTGCAGGTGTTTCCTTTAGTGGGGTTTAGGTAACAAAACCAGTTAGTTGAACACAGAGCACTTACTTCAGTGCTCATGGACTGAAATCTGTGCAAAAGAATGAGCAAAATTTCTTAATGGTGTCTTTCACCATTTTCTTTTACAAATTGGTTCAATTGAAAGAAGGTGTTAGTGCTTAATTTTTTTAATAACTTGGTCCTAACATCAGTTTTGCTTTCTTTTTGGAAACACAGTATGTGTTGTTTCTCTCAGTGGTCCCTGCAGAGCACCGTGCATTAACTGTTAAATTCTATTTACTGTCTGTATTGACCCTCTCTATGCCAGTCCTACATTTAGGGTTTCAGTTTTGCAAATGTCTGCGTAAATACTTACAAAAGTGCTTTAGGTAGTGTTAATTGTAGTTGGGTGGTCAAAGAAAAAGAAATTTATGATTTAGGAGCAATATCCATCCTTAGCAGTGTTCAAGGCCAGGTTGGACAAAGCCTTGTGTGACATGGTCTAGTGTGAGGCATCCCTGCCCATGGCAGGGGGGTTGGAACTAGATGATCTTATGGTCCTTTCCACCCATAACTATTCTGTGATTCTGTGAATAATGAAAGTGCCTCCCCAGAGCACAGCAGCTGACTTGAAAGTAATAGTGCCATAAACAGCAAATATTGCCACTGTGTTCTAGTAAGCAGAGACATTCAATTTCTTCCAAGTTAGCAGTTAATAAAATATTTAAGGTAAATTCTAGGTGTGCTTTGTCTAGATATTTTTTTTTTTTCCCTTTAAGCTTTGTTTCAGTTGCATGAAATGGATGAGAGGCCTGCAAGGATTGATGTCTAGTGGCTCACTGTTGCAAAACTCCTCATGAAGTTGTCACTGACAGTAGCACAGGAATAGTTGTCATCTGTAGAATTGTATCTGTATATGCAAAAGGTCCAACTTCTGTCACTCAGGATTCAGCTGATTCATTTTCATTTACACAGTTCTAAATTCAACACCAATTATGTTTATATTGTTAATATGCAGTAGAGCCACTTCCATTATACAAAATTTCATGTTTGCTGAGGCCTTTTTTTTTTTTTAATTTTTTGAGAGAAAAAGAAATCTTCATTTGTATCTTAATTTTGTGAACAGGACAACAGTTGGAAAGTTGGAAAGGAAAGACAGTATGAAGGAGTTCCAAATAAATGATAATTCTAGCATCTCTAAATTATTAACTTAAAATTTTTGTAGTCATGCCTTACCTGTTTTGGTGTATTTATGTGTTTATATACTAATGGGAAGAAAAAAATCCCTCACTTCAGCTTTCCTGCTCCTTTAATCAGTGATAATGATTAAAGGAGACCAAATCTAAATCAAGAAGTCCCAATCTTTTTGGTAATATACAAGTCCATTTTCAACTATTAAAAGATGTCTCAGCAGAAAGTGAATGTGGGTAGTTAACTTCCAGTTTTAGCATTCCTACACATCAGATCAAAATGAAAACCACTTTAGATGGCAAGCGGATGTAAGTGTAATGTCTTTTCTGATATTTGTTTATAAAATTTTGGGGAGTTTTCGGTTGTGCAGGTGCCTAATAATGTGTTTTAAGGCACTTATCCAAAAATCACTAGAATGAGCTTCCATTTCAGAACTTGTGTCTGCACAGAGTATTGAAACCCCCTCAACAGTAATGGGAGAATATTCAAAGTGTAATGCAACAAACTAAGTATTTGGAGGATCATGTTAGGAGACAGCAGCATGATCAGGAGTTAAATTTGTAAATTCTCTCATGATCTAACAATAATTAGTCTGCACTTTTTGTAAAGGTAATATTTTATGTAATTGTAAAATTCCATTAAAAATAAAACCTTTTCAGAGGATCAGAAGAGAGGTTGAGTTGTCCAGGAACAGGTACTGGGTTTTCCTTGTGTATAATCTACATAACCCTATTGTGTCAGGTCTCTTGCAGCTATGAAACATGTTTCCACCCCTCCTGCTAGTTATATAACTGATGATCACAACTGGTGGTTGAAGACAAGAATTAAGATGTTCTCCCATCCGCTGTGTCACTGGAATTATTGATTAATTTCAGTTAATTTGAATATATTTATAAGCAGTTTGGTTTGCTAGTCCTTGGTAACTGACATGATAGCTAAACAACTTTCCCAAAGTAGATGTTGAAAGCAATATATTCTAGCTGCCTTGGGGATCCTGCCTGTTATGATGTCCATGCCTCATACTACTTTATCCTTTAAACTACTTTCTCTGTGGTCTGCTAAAACCTGTTGCACTGTGTTTTGAAATCTGCTTTTGCCAACTTAATAAAAATCTCCATTGAGAGGAGCAGTAGCTGAATTCAAAGAGGATGAGCATTGGAACAGTAAATCCTTTGCTGTTGTGTGAAGCTTAATAAACATCTCTAGCACAGATCACTTTATTATAGCAACATCTGTTAGAAGCAAAGTGTTTAAATTAGGGATGACAAACATTTGCAGCCAAATGAACGCTGAAAGATAAAAGATATTTAAGTTTGAAAAAGGACTAATGTTTTATTAGCTTGCTAAATTTTTTAAGATTTATAGTAGCACTTTCTGTGGATATTTTACATGAATGCTCTTTATATTTATTGTAGTGTGTGATCTGCATCATCAGTTTTTTCAACTTATTTTTTAAGTTTGATTAGTCTTATATCTGCTCTCTGTCAAAAAAAATCATGCGGGTCAGGGATATGATGGCAATATTTTTCCCATTAGGGACGCACTTAAAAAAATATCAGCTGGGAGGCAAAAGGAGTTCTGTTTGTTCAGGCACTTCTACCAGATTTACTGTCGTTGGAACATCTATATCCAAACACATGCTTTTATCCAAGCCTTACCTGTGCTATTCCTATTCCTGCCATGTGATCCTTCCTTTAGTAACTTTAATTATGGATGGTTTGGTCATTTCTCTATGTATTTCAATTTGCTTCTCATTCATACCATTTCAAGCTGATAGGACATAGCAGTTGACTCCAGTGGGAACATCTACCTGCTGAACAGAGCAAGCAAATTATTTTGTTTCTGTCTGCTCCAGCATTTACTCCTTTAGCTTTTCTTTTTTTTTTATTATTCCTTTCGCCTAGTCAGAAGAGGTCCATATCTCAAAGTGTCACTTGTATGTGTAGACTTTGTAAGTGCTGGGGGTATCTTTTACCTAAGGAAAAAGAAAAATATTCTGGTCAGTGCATGTCAATAAATGCCATACATCAGATACAGAGAAATCCCATGGTTTGTATTGCTTGTCATATTGGATTGATTCGGTGTGTTGGTTCATTTGGTGATAAATATGTATTTTGAAGGCAAATCACTGGCACATTCAAATAACTCACTGGTGCGTTACAATTAACTCCTACATTGACACTCCATTGCTGCTCAAAAGCCGCACCAGTGACTGGTGACAGGTAGAAACTTCTGAAAAATATAATAGTAATAAGGAACTATCTCTGCTCTGAAGTGCCTTATATCTAAATATACAAAGCAGTTGGTTGAATGTTTGAAAGAAATAGAAATGTAGAAAGCTGAAATGCTGTGCTGGTAAGAGTGTCTTGCAACAAATGCAGACAGAACAGTAATTCAGTCCTTTCTGACATTTTTCCCAAACCCATTGAAAGGTGTCTGTGTTGACCTGGTGGGAGATGCTTCCTCTTTTCACTGTTCCTTCATTTGTTAGCAGTGAGGCAGAAATCTTCCCTTTGTGACCCAAGCTACATTCTTGCTCAAGAAATCTGCCAAATAGCTCTGCCCATCCCCACCTTTTTTTTTCTTTTTTTTTTCTTTTTTTTTTTTTTTTTGTGCTCTGCTAAATGTGGTGTTAGTATGGGGCTTCGGATATAATTTTTTCTAATTAATTGCTTCTATACACTTGCATGTTAAATGTCTGAACTTCAACCATCATCTCAGTGTTCGATTTGGAGAATAAGTTCCATTTGGAGAATTGTCAAGGAAGACATTATATATATATTTTGCTAAATAATCTCTGATCAACCTTTGAGACTCTACCCTTTTCTTGACTGATGGCATCTTGATAGCCTGTATACAAAGAAATCTAGCTTTAAATTCCTTCTGAGCAGGTGTCTGTATGTAGACCTTCCACCTTAAGTTGGTACTGTTTACTTTAGTGAATAATAATGTTATACACACTTAATACAACTCTGTGAAATTCATGAGACACATTTATTTTCTTCCTTTGCAGTGAGCTTTAGAAGTGACCTTGGGCAAGACACTTAACCACACAATACACTTAACCCCCCTCCCAAATATGTGTTATGGCATTTTCTTACCTTGTGGAACCTGCTGTTTCACATAACTGGTGCTTAGATACTATGGTAACAGGGGCTATATAAAGTAAGTAGGATACTTAAATTTAATATGGGATTGATGGTGCAAAGGCAAAGCTGTAGGACTGAAAGGAAGATGTGTCGGAAGAGACTATAGATGATTCCTGGGGTGCTCTCTCCCTCCCTTACCTAACAATTTTTTTTTTCCTTGATAAACTCCTTGTGTTGATTACATGAAATTTTCCCAGAGGCTTTATTATTATTTCCCTGGTAATCCAAGTCTAGAGTGCAATTTAGTATCTGTCCTGAAATATTTCTCTCTAGTTTTCATGCTATTTTGCTCTGCTTTGTGCTCTATTTTTCCTTTGTCCAAATGCTTCAAATCCTTTCTGTAAAGTGATAATCTTAACTGTAGAAGAAACCTAAAAACTAAATATACTTGTTCATTCAAAGATTTACTTAACTTACAGACACCTCCGCACCCCAACTCCACCTTCCTGACATCCCTGTAACAGTGTTAGAAAAAATGATGGATTTTTCAGTTTTAGGTTTATAACTACAGCATCATGCCTCTAATATAGTTAATATGCATACTACACAAAAATGAAGACCTTTTCTTAACTCCTTTTGTCCATCTGAGACACAAGAGGAGTGATGCCTTCATAAGATATGTATTTTTATATAATCACCTGGATGAATTTTGCTTAATTGCTCATACAGGGTAGAAATGCTGCAGAGACTGAGAAGTCTTAATAATAGATGAGACTCCAGAGTGTTTGAAGCTAAAGAACATAAATATTGTAACTTTTTGGATTAGTTTTACTTAAGTGTTTAAAGTATTCATTGTAGATGTATCTGGATCCTATACAGGATTATTCCTGTAGTGCATAGTCACTCTCTAACTCAACTACAAGTTGTGGAGCTCTGTACAGGAATGTGTGATGGATGAGTCTTGCATGGATTATACTGATACTTTTGGATTTAGAGCATACATACTTGCCTAAATATTTTTGAATTAGATACAGGAACTGTTTTAATACTTTTGCATACATGGTTCTACTGGAAAAGCATAGGTAAGGGTAAAAAGTGATATCAATGAGAAGACTGTATTTACATTTGGAAAGAGATATGTTTTTTGCAGTGGTTAAGAGCTAGCCATTGGTTCCAGTCCTAGGAAATGTATGTATTAATGCCTCAATTCCAAAGAGAATTTGGCATAATACCTTCTGTGTGACAGCAGAAGAATAAAAATAGTTCCATCTCCTCATTACAGAATGAGGGAGTTGAGTTAAACAAAATCTATAGAATTTTAATCCATAGTGTCTACTATTGTATCAATTTATTTTGAGGAAAATTTATTGAAGACAACATTTATTGTTTCTCCCCTTCCAGTCTAGTTATGCTATACTAACACATTAATTGATATCCTTTGATATGCTAGTGAGTGGGTGATAGCATGAAATTTTTACATCAGCCATTATGTCAATCAAGGAATTAGTACCAGGAAATTGCTAATCATATCTTAGTTAAATATTAAGGAGAAAATTCTTAAATTGACCTACATTATTGACCTATATTATTTTTTTTAATAAATTTAGTTTTGTTAATAAAACCACCCTAATCTGGTGACTGTACCTCAAAGTATCAAAATAAATCTACATATATTTTATAGTAATATATTTATAAAATGCTACAGACTTCCCAGCATTCTTTGTTTATTGAGAACAGCAGTTTCTCTAGGGAAAAGTGTTATGCATCACATTTATGTAAGGCACAGGATTTGGCTGTGAAAAGCTGATTAATAACGTATAGTTTTATGAGCAATATAAATAAATGTTTATTCTGTCAAATGTCATAGGAACACTTGTCTTACCTGGGGGGAGGAACATGCTTGTTGGATTTCTACTTTTGCCCTTGCAAAATTTAGATTCAAGACTAAGCTTACCTTACTTTGTAAAGCATACAGTTCTCTATAGATGTCAAATGGTAGTGCAGTCAGGAAGCATGATAGATTTCTGATTTTTAGAATTTTGCTTCATTAGGTATTTCAGTGATTGTCATTATTGAAAACCCTTAGGCAAATACATACTTTTGAAGAAATATCATGTGAAGTATTCCACTGTTTAGAAGATTTCAGTCTATGTAGTCTTCTATGTTACATTAATAGCTCATCATCAAAATGTGTAGCTATTCCTGGAACATAAGCAATCATAAATATTATTAAATAATAGCATAACTCTCATTCTCTAAAATCAGTTTTAGTTCAAACATAGTAACTTTTATCCTGTGGCCAAAATAAGCATGAACTGTGAAACTACAAAAAAGTGTTTTGAATACAGGTTGCTCTAGTGATCAGTGATAACAGGGAAAATTAATGAATTCATTGTTATAGTCTGTTGTTGGCAAAGATATAAGCATTACACTATATTTCATTATGATTCATTTTAGTCTGCATTAAGGGTTCTTTAGTTTATAAATTCTTTTGTGTTTCAAAGAGAAGTAAGTCAAAGGTCTGAGATGGCTTAAAAAAATTGAAACAGAATAAGGACATAAGTGTTGCATTGGAGGTGCTCTTGTAGAGTTAATATTGCTGTTAAGCTGCAACCTTGTAATCCAGTGAAAGCCTAAGATAACAGCTTCCTGTCCTCAGAACAAACTCTTGGTTGCCTAGTCATATATTGAAGTCATAGTATGGGCACTAGAAGCTTCTACAAGATCCTTTTTCTGAACCAACTCCTTCTTTGAAGTATGCTCTATTGAAAATTGCAGGTGAAATCAGACGTTAACTGATGTCATTGGTGTAATGAACATTTTGTAGTTAAAAATCTAGAATTTACAAAAAAATACATATTAGTAGCTCCCTTTTTTGTAGTTTGTATCTAGATTATGAAAACCTGTGCTTTTTTTCAGAATTTTGTAATTGACGAGTTTATACTTGTATTTTTTTCTGGATCCTGGATTACAGTTTCTGTTACCATCTTAAAGTCTTTTTTTCTTCTGGTTAATGTTTTAGCTGTGCTGCAGCAGAACAAGATTGTATATGAAGTCAACATCATTATATGTGCCTTGAATTCAGAGAAAGTATAAGCATCCACCCATTGTGAATTATTTTGTTCCTTGTCTCTGAGATGGCTTTTCTCAGCAGTTTTTGATTGTTTTGTATTGCATTAACATCTGATTTGGAGCCTGCAGAGCACGATTGAGTTGTGCAATTACCTTAGCACACTATTAAGAACTGGAAAGAGGGCAAGCAGCAATCTATGAATGTGTGTGTGCAACTGGTGCTAGGAGGCATAATGATTCCACGGTGCCGACCTCCAGTAAATTATGAAAGAATCATATAATGAACTTGAAATTTAAGTATAAACCATCAAGTGAGTTTAAAGGTTCTAACAAGGACTTTTTGTAAACTGTATAGTATCAATTCTATCACTGACTACGATATTTCTGGCAGGGGAAAAAAAAAAGTTGGAGGAAGAGCACCTTGTTCATCCAGAGCAAGAACTGGGAAGCTAAAAACAGTGGTGTAGAAGCCTGATACAGAGGGGAGTTTGGCATCTGGACTGAGTGGTTTTAGTCTTGCCCTCAACTACAAATCCTTTTTGAAGATGCAAATACAGAAGCTGAGTTGCAGTGTAGGTTGGAATTGCACAAGGAGTTGGTCAATTGAATGGTTAAGGAAATAATAATCAGTGGGCCCTTCTGCAGCTGAATTCTTTCTCCATGATAGTTTAGACACATCCCTTCAGTATCTCATGCTTGTTAATAGCCAAATAGTGGGCTGAATAGTGGGTTGATCTAAATTATACTGAAGGGAAGCCCCAGAAGAGAATTTGGCTTAACACCTTCCAAAATTGACAAGGGAACGGTATGGAATATATAGCTTATGTAACAATAAATCTTTTAATTATACACTTGTTTCGGCAGATGGATGTGCTATTTTGAGACTGAAGAACAACTAAACATTCACTCTAGTAACTTGGTTTGCGGAAAAAAAGCATTTTCAGTGATGGCAATCTGGACAGATGTGCTGCAGCTTCAAGAAGCTAATGCAGCTGGTGGAGGCAGAGCGCTCTGCGGGCTGGCAGCCTGCTGTGTTCCAAGCCCACACCTTTTTGTGTGACTCACTTTTTGTTCCTGCTCATGCTCAAAGCCCAGGGCAAAACATTGATCTGATCATGTAGTAGGAGTGGACAGAGCAGGTTCTTTCTATTTTATCTGCACATCTAAAATACCAGACAAATGATCAAATACAAGAACATCCACCCATGTGTAAATGTTGGGTGAAAAACTTACAGACACTTAGGAATTCTTGCTCGTGTGATAAATTTGGCTGGAATGACTTTATACGGTTTCACTCAAATCTGTCCTTGGTCTTACTCAATTTTACTGGTGAAAACCAACAGTACCCTTTTGAAATTGTCTCTAAATTACAATGACGTTTGCAGTCTAAAATATCCAACTAATTTTTATCTAATCTACATACTGATATCTTACTGTTCTAGGTTTTTCATAAAGTTAAATTTAAGTATCTTTGAATATACTGAATTGCAGTATCATATTTTGCTTTGGGAAAGGAAGATATCTAGTTCAAACAAGTTTTGTATTATAAACTCATCATTTACTTTTCTTTTTAAACCATGGACTTCACTTAAATTTTCTCATATATTTTCAGGGGCATGTGCTAGTTAAATTCAAGTCTATTTTGCAAGCAGCACTACAATAAAATCAAGATAATGTAAGATTTCTCCTGTAAAGCAGTTAAGTGAATTCGCTAGACTGAAAAGTACTAGGTTACTTCCTACACTTATGTGTTTGTTTCAGTCTAAACTAAAGAGTCATATAATGGTGGTCTTATTGCTTATTTGATGCTTCACTTGGTTTGGAATTTCACATGACTGAGTGACTTCTAAACAATAATTAACCTAGCAGGCTTGAATGACACTCTCAAAAGATGACAGCCATGTTTGTAGAATGTAGTTTTTTTCTGAGAGGAGGGGGGGAGAATTCCTCTCTTTAAGAAAATAGTTTTGAAGCTAAAAATTCAATTTGAAGTTCTGCATTCTTAAAAATACTTTTTTTCTACTTTGATGTTCTCAAAGGAAAAATCTTCGTAAGAAGTGAAGAAGATCTTCCAAAAATAGATATTAACAGGAAGTTAACTAGGAAGCTATTGCAAAAATGTAATTTGTAGTGGTTTAATTTATCTATGATCATTAACAATCATTTTATAATGAAAAAATGTCTTGGTGTCTCACTTTTGTGAATATTACAACATTTGCATGTACAGAGCAGCTTCCCCTTAATGTTCAGATTGTCAATGATTTGCAGCTGCTAAGTCCCCAAGGCAATACTAAATGTCTGTCAAAGATGGAAAGAGAGAGAATACAGTTAGTCACGCTGGAAATTTGTCGGGATGTCCCTGTCAACGCCTTGATTTACATTGAAAATGGCAATAGGTTTTTCATGACAACAAGTAGTCAGGGTTGTGTTCAATTCAAAACAAAAATCTGTTCAATAGAGATTTCAATATAATAATGCTACCCACACTGTGGGGAACTGGTTGGCTGAGTTTAGATTTGCAAGTGTGTGCCCTCCATCACAAACACAAACAGGTTCAATGTTTGTTGGGTTAATTTTTCGTGCATATTATTGTGATTTAGTGTTCCAGTTAGCATACAGTTTTTGAATAATTTTCTAATAAACCAAAATATTTTATACACTGTTTTCCAGAAGGAAAGGACCTACCTTAAAGTTTAGCAGAATGGAGGATTTTTCTTTCAAATGGGGAAGAGCTATTTGTACTTTAGTGGCAAATCCAATGAACAACTCTGGAAACAATTTAAAAAATTCTTATAATAGGAGTAAATCTTTCTGTCTACAAAACACAGGGGGAAAAGAGAATAATATTATTTTTAAAAAGGTAGTTTTGCATTGAATTATTAAAAGTTTTTTAAAACCCACTTACTAATCATGATGGACTGGTTACATACAATAAATCTGCTGGATTGGGCAGCTTTTAAAAATACATTCACTTTTTATAGAATTATTTAATTAGCTGTGCACTGTATGTTATTTTACTATCTTCTGGTGTATCATATATCTTGTGGGTATAATGTAATAATTTTGAGAAAGAAACCGTGTTCCCTAAAAGTAGGAATGTGGATAATCTGCAACCTCAAGATATCCAAGTCAGGGAGAGACTCTACTTGA
Organism: Strigops habroptila; assembly: GCF_004027225.2. Classification (NCBI taxonomy): domain Eukaryota; kingdom Metazoa; phylum Chordata; class Aves; order Psittaciformes; family Psittacidae; genus Strigops; species Strigops habroptila. Next base: position 26,922,368 of record NC_044281.2, on the reverse strand, counting down.
CAACATTTTCCTTCTGTCACCTACATGTTGATGTGATATATGTTATTGGTGTATTAAATTTTCCAGTTAATTTGCTGGTTATCCATATCAACATTGTATGAATTTTAATAGAGCTTGTTTTTCAAAATGTGTGTACAAAGAATCCAGAACATGTCCTAATGGGCTAGCAATGCCATATTGATATGGAAAAAGTGATTTTTTTGTCACTTCTCACTTTATGGAGTTTTAGGGAACAGGACCTTTTTCTACAAATGATTGCATATCAGAAATTCATAAATTCAGTTCCCTGATTATTCTTAACGAATTTTGTGTCTACAGCTGGAAGAGGTGCAGCCTTGTAAGCATTAAGAACAGTTCATCACCCTACATCTTTTTAGTATTTCCCTGTAAGAGATTGAGAATTTCCCAGATTTCTGCAGCCTTATTAGAACTTGGTATTAGGAAATAATTTCAGATAGCTAATTAAGATAAGTTTACTTTTCCTCAATTTTTTACTGTTATTTTCTTTCATTATGTAGACCCTATAAGATATGGGTAGTTCCTCTGCTGTTGTTCTTATGTTCTGTAATGGTTAAAAAATACAATCTCTTCATATAAGTAAAGAAGCTTAGAAGTGTACTGGTTTTGATAGGTAACACAATTAAAGAAAAACTCGCTTTAAATTTAGGCTTCTCTTCCATTTGAGGTTTTCAGTAGTGGCATTTAAGTATGTTTAAAAAGCACTCCTAAAAGATTTTTATTATTTGCTTAAAGTCTTTATTTTAAGTCAGAGATATATTTCAGAATTGTTAAATTCCTCAGGGTCTCTCTTTTCCATCTCTGTTTCAAAACTTTTTCGTGATAGCATGTGTAGCTTTTAGAAATTAAAATCTATTTATCATCGCTTGTTTTGCAAGTGTTACACAGTCATGCCTTTGAAATGTAACAGTGTCTTTTATGCAGTTACTTTCACTCTTCTTTGCTGGATTTTGATCTGTAATGATTCACACATAAATGAGTTGTCTATTTTATTCTTGGTTTGCTTGCATTGAAAAGTAGAGTTAATCTACTGAGAAACAAAAGGAGAGCATAAAAAGAAAACACATTTCACCTTTCTGTTTATTGAAAATTATATGAGAAGTGCTTTAAATGTTTAATGCATCAAATTATTTTGACAGTATCTTCTTCTTGGATCTCCTTGCAGATGGATTTTGCCAGTGTGTTTACCTTGCTCTGTAATTAGAGCAGTGGTCTCAAGCTTGTTCCCTACTCAGAGCTGATATTTATTTGGGTGGGGAAGCCAAAATTGTCATAACTTGTGGTTCATGATTTGCTTTCCATATACTTAGAAAAAACTCTTAAGAATTCCTTGATAGGCTCTATGTTGTTTTTATCCTGTTATGCTGTTTGGAGAATAATACCATAGCTTGAAGTGTGGAAGAAGTGTGTGTGGAGGTGATTTTAGTTAGATGAGTGGCTTATTAAAGTTGACATTAATTTTTGAAGCAGATTTTTTTGGATTTTAGTAAAGCTTTTGATACTGTCCCTCACAGTATCCTTCAGAACAAAATGTCCAACATATAGCTAGGTAAGTCCATAATATGTTCGATGAAGAATTAGCTGACGGGTCATGCTCAAAGCATTTATAGTAAATGTGGTTACATCAGGCTGTCAGGCAGTCACCAGTGGGCTGGTTCCCCTGGGCTCGGTTTTAGGGCCAGTGCTCTTTAATGTTTTCATACATTATCTGGACACAGGAACTGAACGTACCTTATGTAAGTTTGCCAATAATACTAAATTGGGAGGAGCTGTGAACTCCCTCTAGGGTGGAGAGGCCTTACAGAGAAATATATGGGAAGACTAGAGACCTGGGCAGTCGCTAGCCATGTGAAATTTCACAAAAGCAAGTGCTGGATTCTCCACCTGGGACAGGGTAATCCTGGTTATACATACAAACTGGGGAATGAGAGGCTGCAGAGCAGCCCCACAAAAGAGATCTGAGGGTTTGGGTTGATGACAAGTTGAATATGAATCAACAGTGTGCACTTGCAGCCATGTCCTGCAATGCATCAAGCACAGCATCGTTAGCTGGTCAGGGGAGGTGATTGTCCTGGTCTATACTCCACTGGTGTGGCCCCACCTTGAGTACACTGTGCGGTTCTGAACGCCTCAGTACAGGGACATCAACTATTAGAGTGTGTTCAGAGGAAGGTGACCAAAAGGGTGAAAGCTCTTGAGGGCAGGACTTATAAGGAGCGGCTGAGGTCACCTGGTTTGTTCAGCTTGGAGAAGAGAAGGCTGAGGGGTGAGCTCATGGCAGTCTACAAATTCGTCGAGGCGGGGCAGTGTAGGGAGAGGTGCTGATCTCTTTCTCATGACCAGTGACAGGGCACGAGGAAATAGATTGATGCTGTGTCAGAGAAAGTTTAGATTAGACATTAGGTTCTTCACTGAGAAGGTGGTTGGTCACAGAAACAGGGTCTCCAGGGAAGTGGTCACAGCATCAAGCCTGTCAGCACAAGAAGCATCTGGGCAACACTCTTAAATCATATGGTGTAGTCCTGCGAGGAGCAGAGAGTTGGACTAGATGATCCTTATGAGTCCCTTCCAAATTGATTTTGTGCGGTCCTGGTAATTCCATGTTTAGTATATTCCCATATTAAATGCAGTAAAGATTTTTCCAAATAGCCTATTCTGAAAATTTACATTTACAAAACCTCGCTGTCAAAATCAAGTCATATTCTTCGTCATCAGTATGTGGTTTTGGCATGAGAAGAATATTCTCACAGCCTTTCCAAGCAAATATAGCCTCTTTCTTTTCTGCAATATGCTTTCAGTTTTTTTCAGATTTTTACAATGCTTAGGATTATTTAGGACTTTGGATACTTTTGTGGTCACTTTTCTTTCCCCAAACCTTTTTTGCTTTTCTTTAATGAAGCTTCTATTCTACGGGGAGCTAGTGTCACCCTACTTTTTTTCTTAATCACCAAATATATAATTGTACCTGGAAATACACTTAGATGCATAAACAAGCTCTGTCTACAGGTATTGATTAATGTGAAGTCTAATCTTTGAACTAATGTTGCTTAATAAATTAAACATAACTAAACTATCTGTAATTGGATTTCTAGAATTTCCAAATGAATACGTCCATAGGAATTGAGCTGCAGGACAAGTATGTCTGTCTTTGTTTTTCAGCTTGAATGTTTGGCATCAACATTCATTACAATAAATCTAAGTTATTTTCATCTTGTCACAACAGTGCAAGGGAAGGCAACATTACAGTGTCACCTATCCATCTGTCAGACAAATTTGTTTTCTTAGAAGTCAATTAAATAGAGATGTCATGATTTTCCTCTACATGTTGAAAGCTGGCTAGCTACGCATTTTATATTGCTTGTATTAGGTATTTTTCAAATACACCATTTTTAATAGAGCTTGCTGAAATACCTAATTATTTTTACTTAAAAAGTGGATGAGAAATGGAAAATTATGGTATTGTATATGATTTTTAGAAGGGAAATGAACTCCTAGCTTTTTGGTAAATAAGAGTAGTCAGCTCCATTGAAAGTGGTTTAAAAGCATTAAGCGTGCTGAAGACAAGCTGACAGAAACTTTCCCCCAAGACGTTAACTTTTCCTGCTTGAGAGGAGCTTTCAGTACCTAACTGGAAACTCTCAACGGTGCAAATTAAATGCAGTGCAGTTGGTTATAGTTCTATTTTCTGGTATATAAATCATGTCAAAGACTAAAAGCGCCTGATAACATCAGTTTTTCTTTACTCGTCTAGATCTCAGATGCTTAATTTTCCAAGGATCCAGAATTCCCAAACAACATTGACCTTCTTCTTATTCTGATTACAGTTGCAATATAAGTTACAATTTTTCATTGTTAGATGTTAGTAAAGCAGAGCACCAACAGTAGCCCACTGACAAACCTGTTTTCTCCATACAGAAATACATATTTTAAATGTTAGAGTGATTTCTAAATCTACTTACGAGTATTCAGATTGTGTTATGCTTCCAAGAGAAAATATCCTTCAATTTCCATGTTTATACTGCGGTACAACCAATATCTAAGAATAATAAAACCAGAAAATAGAGTTCTAACTATTAGAGACCAATGACAGGGATATTTATACAGAATAGTAATTGTACCTCCTAATGGATCTAGTTCTGAAACTCTTCTTTAGAAAAAAAAAAGGTAATATGATTTCATTAGTTTCTTGGTCTGTAAAAACTCATAAGGACTGGGATTGCAATGTGTACAATAAAATAACCCCCAAAATGTGTGTGACTGTAGAATATCTGTTTATCCAAAAATCTCAAAACACTTGTTAGGATAGCAAATACTAAAAAATTTTATGGCATTCTTGAGCCAAACTAAGCTGGCAAGTGGATTTTGTGGAGTCTAGAGATATGCCACAAACGGCATTATTTTTTCTGGTTCAGAATGGGTTTGTTTGCTGTGCAACAAACACATACATATACAACAACAAACACAATATAGTTTTTCTTGTATAATATATGTTAATCTGAATTGCATGAGATCAGCAAGCTTTTGATAAGCAGAATTATATACTAAGAACAAATGTGCAGCTACCTTTAAGGAGGGTTGGTCAGCAGTTTCATGGATGTTGAGGAGGCAGAGACTACTCCTTTTGTTTGGTTTTTAGTAAATAGCAATTAATTGGTGTGATGGTGCCGATTCTAACCAGAAATCATAACACTGAGGTGAGCTTCACTTTGATTTGATGGAAAGGAATGGTAAGGGGAACTTGTTCGAAATGACTGATGAAGATGTGGATCTGGAACTGAAGTAAGCACATGGAGTCTCCACATGTGAACAACATGGAGAAAAAGCTACTGTGAAAGATGCAAAATAAGTTGACAGGGCTTCCTTCACAGGGCAATCTTAATTTCTTGGTTTGACAGCAATGTCCCTAGGCTCCCACTGAGGCAGCAAAACCTCCCAATATAGTAAGCCCTGTCAATTTAAATACAGCATCAGGATGTTTTGCATCCTTCTACAACATCCAGACACAGCAGATGACATCATGCATTTCATTATATAGGTCTGATGTTCTTTGTATGATGTGAAAAGAGGCACTTGGCATTCAAAACTCATGAATAAGTCTGGGCTCCTTGTTCTGTTCTGCACGTGGACAGTATGGAGTTTTTATTTCAATGTGCGACAAAGGAAATCTTCACAGATATCTGCTTTGACTAACAGTGTTGCATTGACAAAGATCTTTAGTGATGTATGTAAGTATGTATTTGATGTGAGGAAGCTAGATGCAGGCATCATACTATTTTGCATCCTTTTTCTTCATTGTTAAGTGAATGTGATTCTAGAGAAGAGCACGAGATTGACAGCTGAGAAGAATCAAGGCCTCATATCACAATACAAATGTAATAAGGACATTGGCAGTATATGCTGTTCAGTAACTGCTCCCAGCCAGCTCTGGCTAATTTTCATGATTTGTGAGGATGCTAGCGAAAAGGTTGAGCACTAATACTTAATCAAAGATTACATGCAGATGGGCAGTGTGTTTTACCAGAAAAGCTTCATTTGTCATCATTCATTTCCTTCATTCTTAAGAACTGAGTGAAAGTTTTGAATGTGGAATACTGGGTGGGAAGTTTCCTGATTTTTTGTGGAATTCATGGCTGAGGCAAAAATTCTTTTACAATATCTGATTAATAAAGTTATCCGTTTAAATTTGTTCTATATGCCTCAACTTTGTAACTGGTTATTTGGAATGATCAGTGACTTTAAACACTGATTCAGTTAACTTTTTGCATTGATTCTGTTTCTCCCTCTTTGTCTTCATTTTGTTTCTTGGATTTTATTACACTTGAGGATTGAATATCTCTGTAATGTTATAGCATTTTTTTAAACTAAATCCAAGTTATTGATGCTTGAAAAACCATCTTAATATAATGGGAAACCTAAAATCTTCAATGATATGCCACAGTGGTAAGGAGATGAATGTAACGAGCCACAAAATCAATTCTACTGCCTAGTATGAAGAGGCAAAAACTTGGTGTAAATAAACTTCGTAATTGGATATGTTATGTGGACTAATATCAGATTAGAATTTTAAGGTGATGTTTAAGGCATTAGGCATCCACTGAATGCAAGTAATTTGAATTATCCATGGACATCTCTTAAAACTCCCACTAAGTCATTATTTGCATGTCAGAGCTTGTGGTGCATGGAATCATGAGATGCTTGAGCCAGCACTATAAAGTAAACTCTTCTTGATGTTATAATATAATAAAAGTGAAGAAACATTTCTCTTTGTAATTCCTCCATTCTCCTCCTTCCTTCATTCCATTCTGCTGGAAACTGGCAATAGGTTTCTTGGATTTTTGAATCCAGATTATAGAATAAAGATATGTCCAATGTAATACTAATATTTCTACAATATACTCCAAAGGGTATGCTCCAATATGCCTCAAGTGAAGGCAGGAATATGAGTTTAGTCAATGAGATTTAATATAATTTGCTTTTTCTCCATATGCAATGGATATTTACAATTTAATTGCAATTTAGATTGCTTTCATGTATGAATAATGACTAGTAAAGACGGTAAGGTTTATACTAGGTTTTCAGTGACCACATATGGGCAGAGCAGGTGGTTGCTAGAGGCAATGAAATGTTTATCGGACCTTTTATTGTGTGAATGATTTTTAGGCTGTGCTAGACAGACATATTGCAGCTTGCCTTGAGCTTTAAAAATCCTTGAGCTGGCAACAGTGGTGTTACCACCTTTGGCAAGGCCAGCCTTCTTATAAGTATTAAAAAAAAATCTAAGGAATTTTAAAGCATTTAAACATGAAAATACTAATTAGGGAGTCTTTATTCTAACTTGCTGAAATACTGAAATTCTTTCTTAGCCAAGTATATATGTGATTAGCATTTGCAGCTCTCCATCCCTTTCTCTTCAGATTCTGCTAATGCTGTTTTAATGAAGAGAATCATCAAGCACTTTCTGTAGAACTTAATACTCTGGGACTCAGCCTTGTTCCTTGGTTTTCCTGGGATTTTCTTTTTGCTGCGAGGCTCAATACATGGTGGGGATAATCTAATTATAAATGTAATTCTGTTTGGACTTTGAAAAAGTCTCTTTTATGTAATTTTTGGCACTTTTATTTTGGGAAAATAGATTGTCATTAAATATATGCCCTGCGGAGAAGGACCTGGGGTGTTGGTTGATGAGAAAGTTAACATCAGCCAGCAGTGTGCGCTCGCAGCCCCGAAAGCCAACTGTATCCTGGGCTGCATCAAAAGAAGCATGACCAGCATGTCTAAGGAGGTGATGCTGCCCCTCTACTCTGCTCTCATGAGACCTGGCTGTATTGTGTACAGTTCTGGTGTCCTCAACATAAAAAGGAAATGGAACTGTTGGAACAAGTCCAGAGGAGGGCCACGAGGATGATCAGGGGACTGGAGCACCTCCCGTATGAAGACAGGTTGAGAAAGTTGGGGCTATTCAGCCTGGAGAAGAGAAGGCTGCATGGAGGCCTCATAGCAGCCTTCCAGTATCTGAAGGGGGCCTATAAGGATGCTGGGGAGGGGCTCTTCCTTAGGGACTGTAGTGGTAGGACGAGGTGTAATGGCTTCAACCTTAAACAGGGGAAGTTTAGGTTAGGTATAAGGAAGAAGTTCTATACTGTGAGGGTCGTGAGGCACTGGATTGAGTTGCCCAAGGAAGCTGTGAATGCTCCATCCCTGGTGGTGTTCAAGGCCAGGTTGGACGGAGCCTTGGACCACATGGTTTAGTGCGAGGTGTCCCTGCCATGGGGGGGGGTTGTAACTAGATGATCTTAAGGTGCTTTCGAACCCTAACCATGCTATGATTCTGTATATTTTCCTGCGTTGCTCATTATAGCAGCGTTGTCCTACTCCATGGAGACTGGACGACCCAACTGACTGGAAGGAGAATCCATCTTGGGCTTGTGCTAAATGTGAAAATGGAATCTAGCTGCAATTATTTACTTATTTTCTTAAGTTTAGAGAGCTCATTGGTCTGTAATCAGTATTCTTAATAAAGAAAACATATATGTCATTTCTTAAGATACACATTATTCAGTATAATAGCTTCCCCAAAAGAAGACTTTTCATTACTGTGCTTACAAGATAAGCATCAGGCCAGTGTCACATATGCAGGCATGTGAGGTGTTCTCTTCATTGTTTTGTGACTGAATTGTTTGTTGACTGATTTACTTTGCAGTGATGCCCCACAAATTTTCCTGAAAGACTTAAATGTTTTTTCTTTTTACTTCAAAGTAGCTTCACTACTTTCTTAGCAAATTGAATATTCAGTAACACAGTCACTCAAAAGAAGTATCAGGAGGTTATTGCTGTTTCTCTAGTACATAGAAAAATCAACAACTGCTGTTGTGTGAAGAGACTAATCGTATGCTTAATTTTTTGAAATCTTGAAAGTATTCTGATCATCATAGAATCATGGAGCGGTTTGGGTTGGAAGGGACCTTAAAGATCATCTCTTTCCAACCCCTCTGCCATGGGCAGGGACACCTTCCGCTAGACTATGTTGCTCAAAGTCCCATCCAACCTGGCCTTGAATACTTCCAGGGGTGGGGCAACTGCAGTTACTCTGAGCCACCTGTTCCAGTGTCTCACTACCCTCAATAGCAACTATATTCTTATCACCTCTAAGGCAAATAGAAATAGAAACATTATCTGAAAATACCAGAATTACAGGATATTTAAAAAGAATCAGGAGCTTCCTTCCCCCATTCTTATTATTTTCTTAGCTGGTAATATTTCCCACTCAGTGTTAGGTTAGCTAACCAGACATAATGAACTTCCTAACACATTTCGCGGTATATAGTGAGCCAAACAGATGCATTAAGGGAAGAAATGGTAAGTTAGTAGAATAGCATCTGCAGGAGGCTAGATATTTTAGTTCTTTAAAGGCTGAAGGTTTTCTGAGCATTTCTTGTCCACAAAGCAGTGTTTCTTTTCCACTGTGCAGTCATGTTGCATTCTAACCTATGTAGCAGGAGGATTTATTTCTGGACCACGTAAAGAGTCTTGGAAGGACCAATGCTGAGCTTACAGGGGTTTGAAATAGAAACAGATCTACAATCTGCCTCACTCCCAGTTTTAATTGCTTGTGGTTTGTTCAAACCTCCAGGATCACTGAGTTGCTTTTATGTGGAATAGATTTTAGAAACTTTTTAGACATTATCACTACTGTTAAAGGCATTATATAATTTCTGTTCCCAGTTAAAATATATTTTAAAGTTACTTTTTTCCCTGAGGGTCACTGGGAGTGCAGTTCCCAAGTTCTCTGAAGTACTCTGTTGCTGTTGCTTTGTTCTTGAGCAGCCAGATAAATGGGGTGTGATAGGCAAAAAGAAAACCACCACATAAAGATAAGAGCAAAAGCATAAAGGAAGGAAATTCTTTAGAGGAAAGTAAATAAAATTTAAGAATTCACCCTTTTGTGTTTCATAATTTGCATATAAAGAGACCTATGCATTATAAAACTTGACGTTTATGACTAGGATTTAAGAGATGTTTGGAATGGGTAAGGGATATTGCAAACTGTCTCATTCTAGACTTGAAATTAGGAATAGAGTTCAAACTGTTAATTCCCAAACACTAAATTGCAATTGAAGAGCCAAAAACTATCTCATTGGTGCTAGCTGATTAAACCAAGATATGGCACTAACTGGAATGTACTGAAAAATTAATATCTATACACTTGAGTATTTCTGTTGGCTATCAGGGTTTGTTAATGTGACTATTTGAAAAGTCAGTCTGTTTTCTGTGTCAGGTTGTATGGCACCATAGTGGAGTTGGAGTGGGTGGCAGAGAAAAAAAACAAGGAACGAGAACAATTATTGATCTCTGTTGGTTTAGGATCTGATCCATGGCCAAATGATATCAGTGGAAAGACTTTTATTGAGATCATTGGGCTCTTAAGTCTTTAATTCTTAAATGTAGATAGTGTGTTAGCCAATTCAGGTGTTGCATGGTGCAAGGAGAATCTTATGGGGTGGGAGGAGTGTACTTTATACTATATTTTCAGGCTTTTAAAAGCTTTTGCTTTATTTTGAACACATTGTCTTACTGTACCTCAGAACTTCCAAGGCAGATCAGTAAGGTATATAAGAGGGGTGGTACACAGGCTGCATCAATGAAAGAATTTTGACAGGAGGTCAGAATTTCATGGAACTAAGGTTGTTTCAAGAAAAAAAGAAAAAGCATGATAAGACAGAATTATAAGACTGAGAAAATCTAAAAAAAAAAAAAAAAAAAAAAAAAAATTTCTGACTAAAAGCATGATAAGACTGAGAAAAACAGAATTATGTTTCTGGCAATCACATCACTTTCAGTAGTTCAAATTCTGGTTGTATAACAAAGAAATATGAACAGAGAAGGATTGTATGTCAGCAAGGGTTTTACCTTGCTCTTTTCTTTTGCAGATATATGCACATATACATGGTTTGGTTGTGAAAATGGTTCCTACTTGCTTCTAGACCACTATTAGAGAATAAAATCAAAAGACTTCAATGTATTTAAAATAATATCTTAAAATAAATAGTATGTTTATCATTAAGGGACCACTATTAATACTATTTTGGATGTAGACTATACTATTGGTTCTATGTAATTCTGTATCAGTGGTGTATACATGAAGTTACTCTGTAATGACGAGCAGTGAAATGACTGAAATAACAACCCAACAGTGTTGCATTTTCAGTAAGCCACGCATATGCACCTGTTTACATGAGCTTGTATATATGGATATTCAGTTTATTGCCAGAGATAGGCTTTTAAATTTTCTGCTTCTGTTTCATTTATGAGAGTTAACTTGAGAGGGAACTGTTTTAAACTCTTCCATTATGTTTTGCTCTTCTCCTGAAATTTGGGTTTTCTTCAGTTGATTTTTCTCAAATGTGAAAATATTTCCATGCATGCATAGAGAAAGCATATCTCCATATGTATGGAACACTGTAACTGTTCCAGTGTAACATGTTTTAGTTTAGTTTACTTAAGATAGAGGGCTGGAATTTGAAAGCGGCAATGGCTATTAATTCCAAACGTATGAAAAAATAACAGATAAAGATGCTCTCAAAGCCAATTTATAATAGTAGGTGTGATCCAAAAGATGCCAGAGTCCCAGTAGGGCAACCTGTTCTTGTTTGCCTGGAGGAATCTGTGAAATGTGATGTTAGACACAATACAAAGATATATTTGTGCAGCTATCCCTATTTATTTTTTAAGTAGGATAATAAGCAAAAATGTCTACATCTGTGCTATTAAATAATATTAAAGCTAAAAAAAATAAAATAGTTAACTGATAGCATACTCAGAGTGGAGATTTCCATCCTAATTTAAAAGCATAGGCATAACTTCCAGATTACCAGTGCCTCTCAAAGTCAGCTGTTTATTTTCCGTGACACTGACGTGTTGAATCCACCTAATTTTCTGTTTGCTTTCTCAGTCCTGAAAGAGATGTAGTTTGAAACACCTTTCATATATCTCTGTATACTTACAGTTTGGGAATGGCAAAACTACAGTTTTCTTCCTCTTTGGTTCCCCCCACAAAAATTTAGTCATTAACACTGACTTTGCTCTAGAAAGAACTCTCAACTCCTTTCATCCATCTAATTAACCAACACACCTGTGAGACCTCAGTGTGTGACCAAATGATGAACTTCTCAGAGTTTTTATGTGTGCATGTGCAAGATTTCTTGTTATTCATTCAAAGTACTATTTCATTATTATTCATTGTGCAACTAATGGATATAGTGAAACATGTTTGCTATGGTTCATCTGTAATACCCTTCTCACTGCAATATCCTCAGGACCTTCCTGCTCCCCTTTTGACCCAAAACTTACATTCAGCTTAATTTTTCCCATGTCAGTGAAACTATCCCAGAAGTTATCTCTTCCGTATATTACCTATTCCATGTAATAGTCTCAGTGCTATCCCATCCCTCTTTCCACCGTGTCCCAAAATTTTTCTCAAATTTGTTTCAGTCAGTTGTGTGGCCTATCAAGATGATCATAGATGACATATTGTGGTGGTCTGGAATTAGATGTATGCTAATGGCCTAGTTAGGTACCGCCTGTTGCCCTATGACTAAAAGCAGCTGAAGGGCCAGCTCTCTGCTATTTCCTCAGAAGGAGCACTTACAGGGTTTCTACACTCTCTCAAGATCTTGAGTATCAAGAATACAAGACATTAATAATTTTGAGATCTTAACTGTTTTGTCAAATTTGGTTGAACCTTGGAACACAAGAAGTAGTTTTGGAGGAATGTAGGCTGGCCCTACAATAGTCAGCATAATGTCTTATTTAACTGATAATGGGACTAAAAATAAGATTGGGAAGGAATGTAAGCTTGGGTTATGCCTATTATCCAGAATTTCCAAAACAATAAATAAGACTATAGTCCTAATGAATACTTAATATGTTTGGGTGGAATTTTTAAAGGGGGTAGGTAAAACAGTGCCTAGTTTATTTAATCCTAAGAGAAACCTTCAGGGGACAGGTAAACTGCTCCTTTTAATACAATGACAATTGGGAGGGGGTAAGAAGAAAAGGAGAAAGCAAGAGTAAGTTTCTCACTCCAGTGGTCATTTGAGAGTCAGAGCCTGGTTTAATGTCCTGATTTGTCCAAAGACACCTTAAAAATGTAAACCTTAAATGAAAGCATTTGAAAAACATATTACTAACTTTAGCAAAAGAGGTTCTTAAGTTCAAAGTTTTGAAACCTTTAGTTCAAAGTGAGAGCAGCATCAAATGCTTACCTTTTGGCCACAATCAAATGGGATATACCATCTTAGTAAAGACAGAAATGTGTATCTTTGGTCTATATATGATTTTTTAACGCTTTTTTTGCTAGTTTGGAACATTGAACTATGCCAGTAACTTGAACATTGAACTCAGCCAAGAAGTCAGGTGATAAAATAAAAAAAAAGAAGGGCAAACAACTTTAGTAAAATTAATGTATGTTGCAGATCATTACCTTTTTTCTTCAAAATAATGAGCTAGCCAGATGCTATGTCTTTCAGGAACAACATAGTCTGTAATGAAGATGCAATCTGAAGGTCAAAATCTGTTGGAAGTCCAGTAAGTTGCTCAGTATAGGTTATTCCTATCTGATTATCAGTGACCTATACTGAGCATTAAAGTACACTTAATAAGTTAAGTTTTACTGTTGAACTACTTACCTTTTTACTGTACTTTTTCTGTACTTTTGCATTCTGCCTTCTGTGACTATGTATGCAGTGTGCAAATTTCCCAAAATAGTTAGTCCTCAATTTTCAGTGATTTTTTTTCACTCCAGTAGATGCAGTAATGTAGGTTGACTTTTTTTGTTTACCTACTGGGATATGCAAGGTAATTTCTGGTAGTGTGATGGAAGTGGGAGACAACCTAAGACAGAAGCAGTGAATTTGTTTTCACTCCTGAGTGTCTCATTTCATGCCAACATGTTGAGTATACATTGTGCTTCATCATCTCTTAAAATTAGCCAACATGTATCCTAAATTTCCTCACAGTAAAAAATTGCCAGTTAGCTGCTTAATGATTTTTCTGGTCACAACCTCATTCTTCTGGGAAGGAAAAAACAAATGAACAATGAAACCCTGAGAATCTCTGTAAGCTCTGGGTGGACAGTTACAAATGTTTGGCACTATTTTAGAATTATTCAAAGTACATGTTTATGTTTATTTTGTTTTGATTTTTTAATCACGTAACTTCAACATGATTTAGACATATTTCACTGTTATTGATGTAGACAGGTTCACAGATCTAGACAAGTACTGTCATACTTCACACAGTTCTAATATGAAGTAGTCTGTTCCACAAGAGTCTTTATTTTTGATTCTTTCTTGCTGCTACATTAGCCACTAGAAATTCTCATTACACTTCATTCTCCTCATTAATCAGGCTGGTGTCTGGGACCTTGCACGTGTTTCTTTTGTATAGTCATGTCACAGTGTTGACAAATCACCTTATGAATGTTATAGCAGAAGTACTGAATGGATTGTAATAAGCCTAGATTCACAGGGGGAAAGGAAGCATCAGCAGTGGAAAAAAGTGAGGTAATATTTTATCAGTGCAGTGGAAGATAACCTTGCCATAAGCCCAAGCACTTTGTAAGGCAGGAATGTTATGGGGAGAAAATTTATACATCACTGCCAAGTCTCTAACTGTCACTATTCTTTATTATGTAAAATACAGTAATAGTTTATGCTTTGCACATTTTGCAAAAGACAACATAGAAGCATACCATAAAAAATTGGACCTTTATCTGCAGAGCTTGTGATTTCTTATTGCAACTGTCTGAAAAGATTAGGTGAGTGAACAGATACCATGACAAGAATCCTTTCTTTCAGTCTAGATATTGAGATTTCAAACAGTCCTATGGATACTTGTGAAATAACTGAATAGCTTCCAAGTAATTAGAATGATCTACTGAAAAAAAGAAATAAAATCTCTTTCTGTCCACACTCCATAGTAATTTATTTTTCTACGCACAAAACTATGTTCCCTTTTAAATATTTTCTCTACAGTCTTATAATTTGCAGTGTTGGGAGCATGACACTTTGACTAGCTGGTTGCATTTTGTTTTGATATGATTTATTTTATAAACTGTGTTCCTGTCCTTTATGTGTCTGTGATCAGATAGAGTAAAAGAAGGTAAGTTACACAATGAAACTGGGCTGATGAATTTGTAAATTCTGTCTCAAAATAATATTGTAAAATATACCCTTTAAAATGGAGGACACGTGCATTGGGTTTGGCTGAGATGGAGTTAATTTTCCCCATAGGAGCCCTCATAGTGCTGTGCTTTGTACTGGTAACCAGAAAGGTGTTGATAATAGAGAAGTGTTTTGGCTACTGCTGATCAGTGCTCCCAGAGCATCAAGGCTGTCTCTCCAACATTCCCCCTTCACCACTAGGCTGGGGGTGGGCAAGATCTTGGGAGGGGACACAGCCAGGACAGCGGACCCAAACTGACCAAAGGGATATTCCACACCGCATAACTTCTCAGCAATAAAAGCTAAGAGAAAGGATGAGGAAGGGAGAGGGGCATTCATTGTTTTGTCTTTTGGAGCAACCACTATGTGTACTGAAGCCCTACTTCCTGGGAAGTGGCTGGACATCGGCTGCTGGGGAATAGAGGATAAATCTTTCATTTTCCTTTGCTTCCATATGCAGCCTTTGCTTTTGGTTTATTAAACTGCCTTTGCCTTGACCCACAAGGGTGTTTTCCATCTTATTTACTCCTCCCTCTCTTGCTGAGGAAGGGAGTTATGGAGTGGCTTGGTTGAGCTGCTGGCATCCAGCCAAGGTCAACCCACTACAAAACATCACATTTTTTTTAATAGTTTACTGTTGAATAAATTACAAAAATGATGTCCTAAGGGTTTTACTGACTGCTAGTAGCAAAAATACAGATTATTCAATTTTTGTTATTAACTAATATTAAAATCCCTCTATTTGTCTCTCCTGTTGCCTCCAAAAATTGAGTGTGTCAGTTCACCCATCTTTATTGGCCTCTAATGATCTCCCTGTATTTTAGAGCTTTACATGTCATCCTTAAGTCATCTTTGATCAGAGTCAAGAATTGTATTCACCTTTCAAAATGTGATCTTTAAGGATATATGAATGATCGATTGTTTTAATCTCAGGATGCTTCACTAAAGAAGGCTTTACTTAAATACATATTTGTGGAAAGGCCATCCGCAACTGTTTTACAAATATGACAATTTTATCACGTGGCTATGAATTTTATTTTTTTTTCTTTTCAAGGTGTTAAAGGGAATTTAAGGTATATTAAAGAATCTCAGGGTGAAGCCTAGAAACATGATCTTTGGATAATTCACCAGAAGATGACTAACAAGAACACTGAATTAGATTTTAAACCAAGGTCTTTTAATTATAGGTACCTGACTTGTAAGGCTTGTACCTTTGGGAAGGATAATCTTAAAATGCTCAATATTGTTTGCCATACAGAACATTTGTAAAATGAGTACATTTTTAATGCTGACCATGTTGCATGATCATGTAATAAACTTACAGGCTAGCTTGTGACATTTTAAAAATTGAAATACATATTCAGTAACTCAAAGGTAAGAGGAAATATAAAAGGAACAAAGGATATCTGTGCCCAAAGGGCTATGTTCTGAAGAAAACTAATAATTTTGTACTGTGTAAAATACAGGCATTTTTTGTTAAAAGTTTTAAGGCATATTTGTTTATCTCAATTACTTACTGTGATTAGACTTGCTTAAAAAATTTTCAGCATATGGCTGCAAAGTGACTGTTGTTGTTTCTATATTCACTCTCATAAAAGAGAGCAAAAAGGATTGAGGAGGCAAACTAGGGTCTTCACTGTGCTCTGTGCAAATGACATGAATGCTTATGTGTACAACAACATCCAATAAGACATCACTGATAGAAATGCTTCCTTTTTTTAAAAAATAGAATAATTTGAAGGCTCATGTATCATGACTTTTTGCAGATTAAAATCGTAACTATTGATCAAGAAAAAGTTTTCAATGATATGTCTTACAGATAGGAAGGAACAAATACCTTCATATACCCAGTTTCCCTGATCACTGAAGTTGAGAATCAACTAGATATGACTTTCTAGAGGGTTAAAAGTCTCATGTTAAATTAGGTTTTTTGCTGTCAGAATCAGAGTTGGGCTATGGATTATTAGAGGCATATCTCAGTTACTTTTTTCCCCCTGTATGTGCCTGTGAAGTGGAGAACTTTTGCCTTCCATTTTGTCTGTTACACCTCAGTAGCTTGTATCAGGGAGCAACAGGGCTGGTTGCCCCATAGGGAAGGTGAGCTGGGGGTGACAGGCAAGCAGGGCCATGCCCTCACCAATCAGGGCATCATCCTACAGTACCCCAACAAGAACAACAGAATAGGTTTGGCAACCATAACCATGTTCAGCCAAGAGTTCAGATTCCCAAACCAAGCTATGAAGCAGGTCTGAGCTGAAGCTGGGAAAAGTCAGGTCTGCAAGGTCATGATCAGGGTCTGGGTCCATGAGGTACGTAGCCAGGCACAGACTCAGCTGCAGTGGACCGGGGGAAAAGACCACAGTAGAATATGTGCATTTGATATGAAAAGAATTATGGAAAATGCAGTACACTTAATTATTTGCTGTCTTAAACCTAAATAGGTTAATAATACTGTCTTTAACAGCCTAGGAGTCTAACCTGTGAGTAGAGTTTCTGGAGACCACAATAAAAATTAGTCTGATTTTTTGAGAAAAAAAAGTAAAGTTAACTCTACTAGAAGACAATGATGGTGCTCCTGTTTTGATTTTTTTTTTCCTTCTGTCATTGTTGTGCGGTTTTTTTTTTTTGGTTTGTGTTTTTTTATTTTTTTAAGGGCCAAGTAATCCAACTTACCCAAATTGATTTTATTATTTTAATGAAATCAGATTATAGAATTAGGCATTAATTTGCATTTATCTTTTCCCTCAGGCCAATTATAATAATTGGTCCTTTTTACTTAATGAATATGTTCTAAAACAACCATTGTTCTGAGATTAATGGTATGAGTTTTCTGTTTCGCTCAAGACTAAGAATCTCTGAGTCTGAAAAAAAAAAAAAAATCTGAGATGAAGGAGGTATGTGTAATACTCAGCTGTTCATGCAATTGCCATGTTGCTTTAAATTCCGTTCCTGAAGCAGGACTGAGAATTATCTGCTGTTCATAATAACTGATTGGGAAAGCTCTCACACCAAGCTGGTTTTTGAAACTTTTGCAAGTCTATATGTGATATTTTAGCTTGAACCTGTTACAGGACTAAGGAAAATAATAGCTTTACATCATACATACATTATTAAAATATATATAAAAAATAACAAAAATATATGTTAATACAAAGAAAATATTTTTCCCTAGTAATATTCTAAATTCAGGCAATTTGTAGAATTTAGCAGGAAGATCACCTGGCAAAGCAAGAAACAAATAGACTGATGGTGCTGATATACATGTGCAATACATGGAATACATTCTTTCTCAGAACAACTTTACTGTAGTGTTCTTGGAGTTCTGAGGAGAAGATAAATGGTTAGTTGTAGCACTGCTTGATATTTAAATGTTAGACTATGCTGGTAATCTATCAAAATGTTGTAAGAGCTTTTCATTATAGGCAATCCCTAAAGCTGAAAGTAGGCACAGTGTAACTGGTGTTAATGGAGGTGCTTTTGCTTATGCCAGCTCTGGGTTTTGCACGTGTATTCCCACTTAGTTAGGTTATCTTCCATGACCATGGGACTCTGGTAAAATCTTCAACAAGCCCAGAACGTATTTAAGTGTATAGAGGTGTTTGAAGTTGGACAGAACTTGAGTCAGAAGAGGCTATTGAATGATTATATATTTTTCTTTTCAACTTTATGAAAATGTTGAGATCTCAAATATTTTCTATGACCTGGAGAAGAGAAGGCTGCGTGGAGGCCTCATAGCAGCCTTCCAGTATCTGAAGGGAGCCTATAAGGATGCTGGGGAGGGACTCTTCCTTAGGACTGTAGTGGTAGGACAAGGGGGAATGGCTTCAAACTTAAATAGGGGAAGTTTAGATTAGATATAAGGAAGAAGTTCTATACTGTGAAGGTGGTGAGGCGCTGGAATGGGTTGCCCAAGGAAGTTGTGAATGCACCATCCTTGGCAGTGTTCAAGGCCAGGTTGGACAGAGCCGTGGGCAACATGGTTTAGTGTGAGGTGTCCTATAGGTTGCAACCCTAACTATTCTATGATTCTATGATCTTATAATATACAAATTGCAACTGTGATTATTTAAGAAGGTGAATTTGCTAGTTACCCCTAATTTATGTGTTTATTTTAGCTTATTTTATTGTGATATAGCATCTTTCTCTGTAGTGCATGTTATAAGTATAGTAAAAATGTATACAGGAAAATAGTTCTAGAGAATCTCAGCTCTGCTCATCATTTTGCCATTCCTCAGTTCTTGCAGTGCTGTCCTTGATCTCCACTTAGAACAAAGGGAGAAGGGAAGGGAATTTATAGTAACGATCTATTACTTCACTTTCTGTCTCTCTTTGCTTGAGTGACCACATTATTTCCTAAGAAACTAAATTTATTATTTCAGATAGATTATTCTTTCAGCTCTCATCTCTGTTGCTATGTCTTGTTGACAACCTCCTGCTGACCTCAAACAGCTAATGCCAGAAGTATGAACTGGTGTGTAATGATTGGCAAGTTAGAGTAGAATGAAGTAGAGAGAAGAAACAGAAATAAATAAATAAATAAATAGATGGACTTGGCTTCATCATAATGTGAGTTATTGACTTCTATTAAAAAAAAAAATACGTAATCCCATATTTACAGAATAAAAGTGTTTACAAGCTCATAAATAGTTTTGGCAGCTTGTGTTTCTCCAAGCTATTGCTTCATGTTGTCTGCAGTGACAGATAATCCTGTACTAATTCACCTTTCCGGAGTAAAGGGCAATGATAGTTAAACAAATCAAAGCTCAGATTTTTTGATCCCGGTTCAGCAACAATGATGATGCTAGGAATGCTCAGGCCCTAGTTATGGTTGATAAATTTGCAAGTATTTTCAATGCTGTGTTCTCATTAATATAAAGTAGAATGGCCTATAAGTAAAACAAGAGGTTTAACAGTTTGTATTTAAATAGCCAAGTCCTCAACAGCCTTATTTTAAAATATAATTTCATCTTCAAAGTGATTTCATAGTAGTAGTGGCTTTTCTTTCTGTAATGGGGCACCTGTAGCCTAGCTAAAGCTTAATAATTTCTCATCATGTTATTTTCTCCTCTTCCTCCGTATTTTACCAGTGTTTTGCATTATATGTTATTTATCCCTGTGCCCTATTTAACTTACGATCCATGAAAGGATTTCTTTGTTTTCTGCACATATCCATGACAAATTAACATGGTTTGAAGCAAGGTGATTATGTTGCTTCTGTGTCTGTTTCCAGCAGATTGATGCTCTAAAATGATGCAGTTAATCCATGGAAAAATAATGTGGCATTTTCCTGACTTTATTTACCATGATACAGTAGGCAAGGGGGGGGGGTTATTAAATTTAAATAAATATTATTAAATTTAATTCTGTTTTCTGATTTCTTTAGATCAGATTACATTTAACATTCTCCAAACTCTAAATAAAAAGCGGTGTTTGGAAGATGAACAAAAATCTAATAATATGGAGATAAGGCAATTGTTTTCTGTGGGCTTTAGTTGGTGCTGCACACTAAAGCACAAGTACTGTTGCAATCAGTAAGTTAAATAAGAAGTGTTGAATAGGACTAATGAGTGTAATTAGGCTTCATTAACAGTGACAGAAGTTACATATGCATTAAGAGGAGAATACAGTCCTGAATATTTATCTAGCTTTCCTATTCAGTGGAATGGAGCATAGCAAAGTTTCATAATACACGTCCTTATTGTGTATGGCACTTACTGAATGAAATCAAATATGCTGAGCCACGTGGTTTCAACCAGAGAATGCTGGTTGAGAGGAGTGCTATTTTCCTTGTACGTATACCTTTCCTAAGTGAATGTGACATTTGTGTTAGATGAAGGTCATAGTTTGGCATGAAACATGACTACTTGTCTACTCTAATCCTCTGCAGGTAATGCTTTTAACTGTAACTCTTTAAAGGCTCACCTAATCTCAGGTTATATAGGTCAAGGTGTACTTACCAGAACTGTAACAAAGACCTTAGGGCAGCCAGCTGAAAAGACTATTTAAAATTAAAATAATTGAAGTTCATGATTACTCGTAACTACCAAAACCCTTGATTTTACAGGAATATTACTATGAGAAGCTACATCTTACAATTTGAAAATATGAAACCACCCACATTACTGTCATTACCTTGAAAGGGATATAATAAAACACTTAAAAAACCTCCTAACTAAATCTTAATTTTTGGCCATTATTTTTTTGTTTCATTTTGTAGTCCATCTGTAGGGTAGTAAATTGAACTTACTCTGTTTTATTTTACAATCCTTTCAGTTTCTACTTGTATCTTGCTGATACCAAATTCTCTTGGTCTCAGGTTTCACGTTTATGTTGTAAAATGTATGCTGGTTTTGATCTGACTATGAAATTTGGCTTATCATGTTTGTTTTTGTTGTTTTTTCTGTTTGGTTTTTTTTTTTTTTTTTGTAGTTTTTTTTTAATTTTGCTAAAACACGATAATGTCATAGTTCTGATATAAATGAGATGCGGACTGCAACTGTGTAATAAAATGAGCTTCAATTCACTCTCCAGGTTAACTTCGATCATTGTGAGCTGTTCATAACCCTTCACTTTTTGGCAGATTATTTTAGTGTATAACTTAAGAGTTTTGTAAAATTTTTGCAGGAATGAATCCTTGCAGTGGTGAACTACCAAAGAGATTAAGTCAGCTGTGATTTATTTAACTGAGTCTTGAAGGCCTGCAAGGACAGAGATTCCATAATCTCGCTGGGAAAACTGATCCAGTGTTGCACTGATCTGTTATGAAAATTTTTTTCTTAATGACTGGCAGTGGCCGTATTAGAATGGTATTCAGCTTCCTGGTGAAATTTTGCATTTCAAACAGTATTTCAGTGTTTGAAAAGTAAGCAAAGTGCAGTAAGTGCCTAATCACTCTCGAATCATTCTTTTGTATGTATTCTGATCCTCTAAATGTAAATATCTGAAAAACTGACAACAAAGTCATGATTAGATGGGAATGCCTATTCTGATTAATGCATGTTTATCTCTTCAGTGTGTTTATGTACCAACTGACATTATCAAACTCTAGAAAGCTAAGGTACTCTATTGTTCTGAAGTAGTTGTTCTATTTTTTTTTCTTCATTTATTTTACTGTAATATGGATGAATGGTTGTTGAATTCCATTAAATGTTGTGAGTATGGAAATCTGACTCAGCGATTAATGGCTTAAAATTCTCTTGGTAAAAGTTGAAATTGAAGTGTGTGTTGGAGGCAGAGGGAAAAAAAGAAACAGTCAAAAGCATAGTAGGGTGAGTAGAAAAAAGCCACATGAGATTTTGAAGAAAGAACACAGAAGGAAAGAGATACCAATTAAAATGAACACAGAATCAACATCGTATTGTCCATAGGGATATACTTTTTAAACTACTTCTGTCCCTCTAAAAAGGAATAAAACCACAAGCTTCACCTCCATTAAGAAAGCACAGTTTTGATTGGCTGAATCTCAACAAAAAGTAAAGCAATAAAGGTGAGAAGCAAAGGCTTAGAAATTCAAATTGCTTTCACCAATCGGTAATAGTCTTCAAGAGTACATTTTTCTTAAAATACATGCAGAAGTAAATTTTACTGTTTCGTTTAGAATATCTTTACATTTAAATACATGTAAATATATTGGGAGTTTGGTTTTGTCAATTCTTCTTCTAAGGCCCATACATTGAAATAGATTGAAGCACCTGGAAACTGAGGAGCTAACTTAGGATGTGTTATTGTCTGCTTCTCTGGATATGCAGGAGAAATGCTTTTCAGGAGAGACATTTCAGTCCACATCCTCATATTTAGCTCCACAAAGGAGAAGGTAATATTTACCTGTAAACAGATGAGGGATGTGGTTTTTTTTAAGAAATATGTTATACTTTGTTGAATAACTGTGGTGCAATAACTGTTTCTCATCAAAATTTTGTCTTCTAAGTGAAAGGCTGTAAATTTCTTTGTTAGTTCTATTAGCTAGTTGATCTCTTAATTTTAGTCACCATGTGATGTGATTCTGAGCATGTCCTTCTTTACACTATAG
Source organism: Strigops habroptila (assembly GCF_004027225.2). Taxonomy (NCBI): domain Eukaryota; kingdom Metazoa; phylum Chordata; class Aves; order Psittaciformes; family Psittacidae; genus Strigops; species Strigops habroptila. The sequence continues at coordinate 26,899,601 of NC_044281.2, read as the reverse complement.
AATATTGTACAATATATTTAAAAAAAATGATTTCTTTAACATTTGTTACACTCAGTATAAATGCTGTATGATGAACCATGACTCAAAGCTGTATGTCATCAATTGTATTATCATCTCAGGAATCAAAATTGTTTTCTTTCTGCTCTGGAAGTCATTAGACCACATTGAATCAGAATATCCACAACTCACCCTAAAAGCAGTAAAATGGATTGCTAAAATGGATTTAAATTGGAATCAAAGTAATGACACTCAAGAAGCCTGCAGATATGTTAGTGAGTTCATGTTTTGGCAGACAATTTTCCCACTAATAAATGAAAATATTCCCTTCTTCAATAGAAGAATTCAATAGAACAGAAATGATGGAGGCAAGTGTGTGGTTAGGACTGAGGTTTTGGAAGAAATACTCATTGTACAGTGCTTAGAGGTACAGATACGTATCAGGGCATGCTAATAGAAATTTTTAAATACTGTGGCATCTTAATTTTTCTAAAACAATCTTATTTCTCACTGTCACATCTGTATTATTTTTAATGTGTTATGAGTGATGAAAACATACAACTTTGCAGTGAATGTTCATGTAGGTTGAGTAGCTTTATGTGTGAACTTCAGGCATGTTTGTGTTGAAAAAACCCACATACACACTTATCCCCATCTAAGTCTTATGCAGTATCTTTCAAATAATTCTTTCTGTTTCAGTGAAAAATTTGGTACATAAAGCAGTATTTAGTAAGTAGAGTGACAGTTGTCAGCAGTTGTTTGAGTAAAGATCTTTGTTGCTTTTAATTTACTCCGTAAGCCCACTGAGACACACTGCCATTATTCAGTTTGAGTAACACTGATAGAGTTATTTTTGCATCTATGTTACATGTCCATTAGCACAGCTCAGATGATGTTATTTTCAAGGCAGAATGAATCAGATCTGTTCTTTAAAATTGATAGCATTAGGGTATTGAAGCTAATTTTATGAAAACCAGATGAGGTACTTATGGCAGTAGAGAAAGAGCACATGGAGCTTAATGTACGTTAGGTGCCTGACTGTTCAGCTTCTTGGGAAGTTTTTGTGTTGTGTACCATGCTGTTATGGAGCTGCTGTCTTCTAAAGCAAGTTAGCTATATGAAATTGGCTTGGATATAGACTCGGATAGGATCTAGATTATTTACATATCCTGAAAACTGACATGTCCTACTTGTGTGTTACTAATTAGGATCTTATTTTATAAAGGCAAATATTAGAGCACATCTGAAATGAACTCCTGTCTACTGCTAATCAACACTAACCAAAAAAAGGTATACTAATATTATAGTTTTCTTTACCAGTAATTTCAGACTAGTCAAAGAAGCACTCACCTGATTTGGCAAAGCACTTGAAGGTGTTTTGACACAAAGATGATGGTAACGTTTTTGTCTCTTCCAGTTTCCAGGCTGAAATATCAGGGTGCTTGGGAGGCTTAGATACTCTCCAAGGAGATTATGCCAATATCCTCACTTACAGGAACATTCTTTTAAGGCAACTGGATCTCTGTGTGCCAAAGCTGAAAACCAGCTTTCATTTAATTAAGTTCTTATGCGGTGTCCACTGTAAAAGAAATTGAAATGCCTCCTTACTGTTTCATAATCAGTTAAACCAGGTCTCCAGATAAAATTTTCCTTAATGAAAATAAAAATTGCAAAATAAGTATTTGTCTGTCAAAGTCCACAGCCTGTTTTACCTTTTTAAAACTTAATGGAAACATCCTCTCTGCTTCTTTCATTTAAAGTGAGCTTTGTATCTTGAGTATGTTCAATAAAATAATCCTTATCCTCCAGTATTTTGTGTAATTGTAGAATGCCAATTTCTATATATTCAGCCTGCACAGAGACTGAAACTGAGTAGTGAGGGCTTAGCTCGTTTGCATTGGATGAAGTAGATGAGACTGCTGAGATTGTTGTAAAGACCTTTCTTTTGAGGAGGCTGCCAGTTGTTGACTTTTTTAAAAGGTGAAGTTCTGTTACTGTTCTGAGGTCAGGATATATCCATGGTAATCCATATGTTTTAGGGGTGAATAACTACATTCAGACCTCAAAATCTAGTGTGATATGTCCTATTCCAGATACTAGATACTTATTACTCCACTTTCCCAACACATTTATTAGTTATTCCATTCTCTTTTAGCTTGTCTGCTTCTTTGGGCTACTGTTTGGTTGGGTTCCCCCCCCTCATAATTTTGCAGACTCTCTGCTATGAAGTTCTATTGGGAAGCATTGTGACATGATAAGATGTTCTTTACTGTGTGGGTGGTGAGGCACTGGAACAGGTTGCCCAAAGAAGTGGTAAATGCTCCATCCCTCACAGCGTTCAAGACCAGGTTGGACAGAGCCTTGGGTGAGGCATCCCTGCCCATGGCAGGGGGGTTGGACCTAGATGATCTTTAAGGTCCTTTCCAACCCTAACCATTCTATGATTCTATGAAAATGAAGCAGTTCAAATGAGGTCATTTTAGCATAGCAAATGATGGCTGGAGAGCAGGAGACTTGACAGCTTGATTTAATGAATTTCAGAATAGTTTCAAATAAGAATTAGCAAATGTCATCTGCAGGGAAAATCTCATTCTCTGATCCACACTCTTCTCCCACAAGCTACTAGTGGACCCTCTTTTCTTCCTCATCTTATTGCACATCTCCACATCCTTAAGGTAGGACCCTAGACTACTCTTCACCCAAAGCACACCTGGATTTCCTTCCTTACTTTCCCTATGTCACTATGTCTGTTCATTCGGGTCCTGCTTTCCTAACTGTTTTACCTAGCCCTCTGGACCACCCAAGAAGGGCAGACTTGGCGCAGCCATGCATGTGCTGCAGAAGTATACCACTTCTCAGTTGACGGCTAGTATCTATCTGTGTGCAGTCACTGATCCATGGCTCAGATATGTATATGCACCCACATAAATACTGTGGATAGGAGGCATTTCCTCCTATCTTTTTTGCGAAAGGCAGAACAAGTACATTTGCCACAAGCAGTTATGGCCAGAAAACAGACAGTGGGGAAGTAGGAAACCAGATTAAGAATCTCTGCGCTGGAAGAGTCAAATGCTGTCTAGTCATGTTGAGCAGCCCAGGCATACCTGTTTAGAGTGATCTATATACATGGACCATGAAACTTTCTTACCTAAAAGTCTGAAGAACATCCTTCATGAAGAAGAAAATGTCTGTGGAAAAACTTGGGAGAATATAAGGCAATAAAAGAAAGGAGAACAGAATCTGATAGAAAAAATACCAATGGGGGAGACAATAGAGAATAGGCTGTCCCTTCTATCTAGCTCATGAAATGTAATTTAAGATAAGAAGGTTGCTAAAAGTGACTTATGTTGGTATGGGGTAAAATTCTGTAAATATATTTTCTGTTAAAAGTTTTATAAATGTTTAGAAGGTATTTGCTAGTGTATGCTTAAGTTAGATACTACTTAAGAGGGTCATTACATTAGAAAAAAGATACAGTTGGCTATTCAGTCTAAATTCAAGTTGGATCTCTCAGGGGAACTGACGCTTTAACATCACTCCAAACATAAAAAAATCAAACAGTTATTTTCTCTTTGCCCCTGTACCAGCTATGCAGAGTTAATAAAAAGGCATGCAGATACAGAATGCAGATATGGTTTTATTCACATAATGGAATGTGATCTTTCTACTACTAATGCATTATACATTAATTGTCTTGTTATGCTGTGACACCATATTGGAACTAAGAACAATGAGCCAAACATGATAATGTGCTTTTTGTTTTGTTACTTATTCAAAAGATTCTTTGGAAGGTTTATTTTCCTTCCCCCAACAGTACTTTCCAATGTTTACTTTGGGAACAAAGGAGTAAGCCCTTAAAAACATGAATTTTAATGAGTGTCTTTGCAAAGTGGAAACTCAGTGAGGAAGTTAGTTATTGCTAGTTAATAAATCAGCAAGGCCCTTGAGAGGAAGATTTATTTTCAGATGGACAATACTTTAACAGCAATAAGCAGCTGCACTTTGAAACAAAGCAGAGGCTGTAAAAGAATAATTAGACTGATGGAAATAGATAACAGGCCAGATTATTTTTGTGACAAGTTGGTGCAATTAAAGTTACATTTGATACTATTTTAGATTTTGCAAAAAGCAATAAGTAATTTTCTTATCAATTAAAATTTATCTTAGAAATCAGTAATTTCTGAAATAAAAGAAAACCAAAAATATTGTTTTTAAGTGGTTGAAATAATACTTTGTCTTTTACTCCAAATAATACAGAAAAATACATATAGGCTTTCATGACTTTGGTTGCACCAGGTGTGTATTCTTTGAAGAAAAACAATATTGGATGAAAACAGTTTATCCAGTTAATGAATGCAGAAGGACAATACTTTATGCTGTGAGATTTACTTTTAATCATGGTTAAAATAAGCTTTCTGAAGTCTGTCTTATTTTTATTCCAAAGTGGACAAATAGCATATAAATATTAGTATTTTTGCATTAATTTTTGTTTTTAAAGTGTTGTTGGGTTGAATGTTCTACTTTCTGTCTGCTTGTGGTTTTTAGGTATTTGGGAGCTTAATCTGTTAATTTATCCGAGCAAGTGATTGTTAATGAGTGGCAAGTTGTTTCCATACAGTGTAGAAAGTACACATGGATATATTATCGAGTCCATGAAATTGCAGCTAAGGGAGCTCTTGAGCTCATGGCTAATGCAACTTTATTGCAGTGACATAAAAAAGCTGGCTAATGCATGCTGCTATGCTGTTGGTCATTAAAGATCTTGAAGTTGTCAGACCACTGAAAAATAGGATAATGAAGCTGGATGAGTGTAAGTTGTTGGTTCAAATTGGAGTTTGGTTTCATACAAGGAAAAAGATAATCCAGGTTCCCTCAAATTCATTACTTGAAGTGGAAATTGAAAATTGTGGTGAATTTTAGCTGAAAACACGATGGGCAGAAGAAATTAAAAATAAACATAAAGCTAATATTTTTTGAAAATATTTGTAAGTTTTTAAAACAAGGTCGGTCTTCACACAAAGTTACTTGTGGTCTTCCAACAGGGAACAGATTCAAAACACATCTGGCTGTACCAGGACCAGCAGAAAGCAACCTGGCTCTTTCAACAAAGAGCCAGAAACATTTTTGAAGTATACAAGTCATGCAAAACTCGTATGGCCTACTTTTCAACTGTGTCAGCCCACATGTTGTGAAAGAAATAGCGTGAAGAAAATGTGCATGCTATAAACAGAAAAATTTGAGGTGTGTGATTTTAAAGCTGAATAGGAGTTTGTATATACACTGGGCATATTCCATTACTTCTTGTTTAGCTCTGTCTGTGCTTTCCTTCCTGCCTTTCCCCAGACACAGCCTTCTCCCTTCTGTGCCACAGAGGGTAGTAGATCTAAAGTACAAAGTAATCTACCTTCCTCCACTCGGCCCACCCAACTACACAGTTAGAAATTCAGCCTCAAAACTCTGGAGTCACTTGTGATACTGAAGCTCTAGTACCTATACTGTTTAAATAGAATTGTAATTTGTGGAGAACTGAGGAATACATTAGGGAGAATGTTCTGCCTTGTGCTAGAGAAGAGATATCCAGAATTAAATTACAAGAAAGCATCTCAGAGAATTCTGAGATCTAGATACTGGAAGGTCATCATCTCATGGAAATGGAAGTTAACACAAGGGAATGCAGTTGCTCCATTTCTGGGGTGGGTTGATCTTGGCTGGATGCCAGCTGCTCAACAAACTGCTTTATCACTCTCCCTCCTCAACTGGACAGGAGAGAGAAAGCATAATGAAAGGCTTGTGGGTCGTGGTAAGGACAGGGAGAGATCACTCAGCAATTACTGTCATGGCAAAACAGACTTGACTTGGGCAAATTAATTTAATTTATTGCCAATCAAATCAGAGTAGGAGAATGAGAAATAAAATGTAAATCTTAAAACACTTTCCTCCTACCCTCCTTTCTTCCTGGGCTCAACTGCACTCCTGATTTTCTCTACCTTCTCCCCTCCTTGAACGGCACGGGAACATGGGGAATGGGGGTTGCGGTCAGATTATCACAGGTCGTATCTGCTACTTCTTCTGCCTGAGCGGGAGGACTCCTCACACTCTTCCCCTGCTCCAGTGTGGGTCCCTTCTCTGGGGTCCATTCCTTCAGGAGCAGACTGCTCCAGTACAGGCTTCCCATGGGGTCACAGTCTCCTTCAGGCATCCCCCTGCTCTGGCGTGGAGTCCTCCATGGGCTGCAGGTGGAGATCTGCTCCACCGGTGACCTCCATGGGCTGCAGAGGTGCAGCCTGTGTCACCATAGTCTGTGCCATGGGTTGATGGAGAATCTCTGCCCCAGCACCTGGAGCACCTCCTCCCCTCCTTCTTCACTGACCTTGGTGTCTGCAGAGCTGCTTCTCTCACATATAATCACTCTTCTTTCCTGGCTACTCTTGTGCAGCAGTTTTTCTCCCTTCTTAAACATGTTACCACAGAGGTGCTACCACCATTGGTGATTGGCTCAACCTTGGCCAGCGGCTCTGTTGGACACAGGGGAAGCTTCTAGCAGCTTCTTACAGAAGCCATCTTTGTAGCCCCCACCAGTACCAAAACCTTGCCATGCAAACCCAATACAGTTCTATAGTGATCTAGATCCTGAACTGCCACATACAGTCTGAGTTTAGAAAATTGCAAGATTCCTGTGTTTTCCACTACCATGTCAAAACATTCTTGAAAGTAGTATTTCTGATTCTCCTTTGAATTCTGCCTCACAGTCAGACAGCTTCAGTTACTTGCATTGAAGGTAAGAGCTTTTGTCCATTAAAATGTTTTCTATCATAGTGAAAAAGATGAAAGCTTAGGCTTTTCATCAGTCTGCTAGAGACAGTATGTTGAGGCCAAGAGCAAATACAGAATAAACAAAACTAAGATTATAAAATACTTATACTTTCAGTCTATGTCAACATGAGAAAATGCTATTAATCTACTGAAAACACTTTAGTGTCACAGAGTAATAACAATTTCTCATTTTTTTGCTCTATCAAATGGATAGCAATGCACTTGTGTAATGTATTATTCTAGTTTGTGCGTGCATTAGGAAACTACAGAGTGATCATCAAATATATGGACATTGATCTGGACACGGGGTTTAAAAGCTTCTGGGCAAAATGAGAAAATCTTATAACTGAATCATTGCTGTTAAAGACTGGATTTTAAAAAGTGCTCAGGTACTAACTTTGCCAAGCATTTTTTAGCATCAAGATTATTGAAATGGGAGCTGATTCATATGAAAATCTTACTCCTTTTTTTAAAAAAGGGAATAAGATTTTTGAAAAGGTGGAATTTGTGACTTATGTTAAACATGTGGCTTTATGGCACCAGAGAGGAGAGAGAGTGGTTGTTCTAGCCTACCTTTCTATTACTGCAGGACTGATAGTTATAGCATATTATTTTAAGGTACTTTGTTGAGCCAATTTTAATTGTATTTATATATTTAAAAATACAGCTTATACTTTGTTAAATATACTTCCTAGATAAAAATATCCATAATATTTTAATTAATTAAATTGAAACCAGCCCCATAGATAGTAAAAAGCATAAGTTCTATGTAAAATCCAGTACTACTGCAGGACACATGGATTGACGAGCAGTAGCTTGGTGAAATCTTTAATTTGTTTGGCCATTGAAGGAAAACCTCTGTTAGCCGTGTCTCAGTTGTGCTTTTGCTAATCACGTTCCTACTCCCACACATGCATGTTCTTTGACTCTCTGATATAACTTCTCTAAAGTATTTAGACTGCAAGCATTTGGTTTACATATGCCAAAGTTAGTTTATTTCAAACAGAAGTTATTTGTGATGGGAGTATCATTGCTTCCCTTTAGATTCGATGTGCAGATTAACAGAACTCATTGTTTAGCTGACAGTCAGCTTCTATTTTCCTTCACTTATTTTTATACCATATTATTTACTTCATTTATAATGTAAGTATTAGTTATTAATGTGATTTATTGCATTCTGGAAAAATCCTTTGCTGCCAGTAATGCCATATAGTACAACTGGAAAATCGAGATTACGCTGAAGCTTGACAGAAAGCCAGGGTGTTCAGCAGTTGGCTGGATACAGATAAAGAAAAATGAGAGAGGAGTAAATTCTGCGATGTGCTCCCACTTCTCCATAAAAAGGCATAATCACTGTCCTTGAAGAATAATTAAAAAAACCCAAACAAAACACAACAATCCTCCCCCCCCCCCCCCAAAAAAAACCAAAAAACCTGAAAACCAACACCCCCACTAATGAAAAATAATGAGCATTTAGAATCACAGAATCACAGAATGGTTTGGGTTGGAAGGAACCTTTAAAGATCTAGTTCCAATCCCCCTGCTGTGGGTAGGGACATCTTTCATTAGATCAGGTTGATCAAAGCCCCATCCTTGCAATGCTTCCAGGGATGGGAAACCTGTGACTTCTCTGGGCAACCTCTTCCAGTGCCCTCACCACTATAATAGTGAAGAATTTCTTCCTAATATCTAATGTAAATCTACCCTATTTCAGTTCAAAACCATTACTCCTTGTCCTATCACTACAAGTCCCCTTTAACCCTTTAATTTTGATTTTCTGTGGTGTGGGGTTTGTTTTTTTTGGGGGTGGTGGTGGTGGTGTTTTGTTTTGTTTTGGTTTTTTTTTCCCCCCCTTGTAGAAACTCTTTTGGAGTGTCAGAAAAACAGGTTATTTAGCAGTGAAGGTACTATGCTATTCTATGAATTATAAAATTTGATATCACTTTTTAAATGATAAACTGAGAATTTTTTCTAGAGCAGTTTGATTTTTTTGATGGAAAAGATACATCATAAAATAAATTTGACAGTGTAAAGGAAACACAAAAATTAAAACCCTGTAACCAGCCAAATAATACAGTTTGCACAAATCTGATTAAAATAGACAACTACTTATCAAAGCTTTATGCTGAAGGCATTAGACTCTTCAATTTGTTGCATAGTAAATGGAGCTGGGCTTAAGCTTCCTGTCTTTTGATGTGTAATGGATGACTTGTTTTTTGGCAGTTTTGTTGCAATTTGCTTTGATGAAATGAAGTTCTACATAATTTGCTAGCCTCAGCACAATGTCAGTGCTTAATTTTTGCCGAAGAAAATATAATGTAGTTCATTGCCAAAAACAGATAAATGAGCAGAACTGTCAACTATAAAAAAAGGAAAAAACTGTTTCTTCCTGTCACCTTTTACATAGTGCCCACAATTTATGCTTTGCTAGTTATTATCTCATTTGAAACAACAGTTTGCATAAAAATCTACGTTTATAAAAGAGCAAAATATGTACACATCCACATATATTTAAAAATTTAATTAAAGCATACTCGAAATGTTTATTTGGAGATCCGAGAGAAGCAACATCTTTCCTTTTGTGGAGGTGTTTGAAAATGCAGGATTTGGCCCGAAAGTCAGAACACTTAAGGCACAGTGTTAGCTTCCCTGATAGAGTTGTCCTATAATCCAGCTTGAGTCCTTGATGTAGGGTTACTCAAATACATTCACTCGTTTTTGGCCAAAGATATAAATGACTAGATACATCTCATATATTGCAAAAGACTACAACATATAAAATTTACAGGAGTCCCTACTTACGTTTGCACCTGAATTATGCAAATCCACCTGTCAAACCATAGAGAGTCTAATTGTAATGAGGTACCTTTGCACTGTCCCAAGGGATACATCTTTCCACAGGTCAATTTCATAGTAATTCTAAACAGTAGTAAAGTAAAAAATGTCCCAGTCTAAATGTTGACTTTGCAGTCTTAAGCAAAAAAAAAAAACCCAGACCCTGAAAGGTAAGAAGCTTAGAATCTCAGTAGTGAAGAGTTGAGCACTTGTGCAAAATTTCAATATGCTTTGGGCTAAATGATATTACTTGAGAATAATCATTCAAAATTAGAAGAAGGAGAGACTGAGAGGGGAGAAAGGAGACTGTAAGAACTCTGAGGAGCAGATAATTATAGCACTTAACTTGGTTGTGGGAGGTGTAGCATGTTCCTCTACTGGAGGATATTTGATTATTTACACAAAATAGAACATCTCAAATGAGAGAAATTGAGGGAGATGCAGTGGAGGTTCTTATCTTCAAAAACATATGTAACACCCTAATCTGATTTAATAAAAATAAAAATAAAAAAAGAATAAAAAATCTCATGCATCTTACATAAATACCCTTCCCACTGACCATTGTTCTGAAAGGGACTTCCCATCTCTGAGAAAATTCTTATCCCTCTACATGTATGCTTCCACTGAAATGTTTAATTAATCGATTTTTTTTTTTTTTGCTTTAAAATATAATGCTGTTACACATACACAAAACTGTTTTGCTTGAAAATTTCCAGGAGGCCAAGTTGTTTCAGTCATCATATGTAATCATATATGTTAAAGCATTCTTAATTTCTTGATATTTCTGTGAAGAAAAGTACAAATTTATCATTGCAACCTGAAATATCTTTGTGCTCATTCTTCTCCCGATTTCGGGTCATAAACATCTCCAGAAAGATATGGTTTATGTGAAGCAATATATATTGACAATTGTTCTTCTCCTGAAGAGTTTGATTCTAAGTTTCATTGTACCTTACTATTATAGTATATATTATTCTTTATTTAAGCGTGCTAAAAAATTACAGCCAATAATTTACTGTGGTAAGAAAAAGTGGTGGGACAATTTAGCATACAGTACACCTGGTGGTAGATTTTGAATGTGGTAACTTTTTCAGAAAATTTTATAGTTTTATAACTTCTTTTTTGTTTTTAAATTATTGTATAGTCTGCACTATAAAAACTAAACAATCCAGTGAAAGTAGGCAATGATGTTCAAGACCACCAGCTTTGTAACATGTAATAAACAGTATTGTCAATAACACAGATTCAAAAGTATTTACCAGGCCTAAGTCTATATTCAAATTATCTTCAAATACATTTATATAACAAATTTTAAAACCAGTGAGATTTCTTGATGTTAAACTCATATATTTCAACCATTAAAATGATTAATTTGGTCAGATTTTATTACTTTCTAATTTATAACTGGATGGGGTGAAAAAAGATTGTGGTGGTGACTATTTTATTTTATTTTATTTTATTTTTTTTATGAAATCAAGATGTTCATATTATCGTGTCTCTGGAAACAGAGATACAAACTGAAATGCCAGACCAAACTGATACAACTTGGCACGACTCCTGATAAGCTACCCTAAAAGGGGTACTTTGAAGGGTGGACTGCAAATAATACAGAAGAGATTAGTTTGATTTGTTTGGTTTTCTTTAATAATAATACTTGTTTCACTGAACATAATCATGATGCTGTTGTGCAGCTGTAGCATTCCTAGCAGTATATGGATGAGGGCAGTTTCTGCAAGTCCATCAAGTGTCTCGGTAAGAGCTTACCTCAAATACTTCTCATCTGCATTTGATCCTTTTTTGAAAAGGCAGTAGCTCCCAGATACCTCTGTTTATAAACAATTTATGGTGCTCTCAAAAATAGTAACTCAGCCACACTCGGCTGCTTTTACAAGTGCTAGAATAGCTTCTTCAGGAGTCTTGGAGGCTTAATATAAAAAGAGTCATTTTCTCAAGCTAGTGGACTGAGAATTTTGTAATTTAGAATGGTATTTGACCTTTTATCACTTGGTAACCCTTGGATTGCAGAAACAAAAAAAAAAGCAGGATTTTCTTTTTTCCTTTAATTTTTTTTCCTTTTTCCCCTAAGTATCAGAATGCATTCCTTAAACTCTAATCTTAACACAGTAAGTTCTAGCCTCTGTGTTCTGGAAGAAACCTCTCAAAACATGAACTGTGCATAGGTGAATGTCCTGACTCCTGTTGCTTGCAGGGAAGCAGAAAACTTTTAATGTAAAGTTAAAATTGTTACACTGTTAAATGAAGGGTAAGATATAAATTCAGAATTCTGAAGCAGTCAGGAGGAAGTTTTGACCTGATTTCTGTTACATTTATATATAAGAAAGTTTTTGCTTTGAAAGTGTAAGATTTCTGTAAAATGTTATATTTTTGAAGGGCATTGGAGGACTTGGTTTTTTTTAGCCTTCATTCTTTTTCATAGAAGCATAGAATGGTTAGGATTGGAAAGGACCTTAAGATCATCTAGGTCCAAGCCCCGTGCCATGGGCAAGGATGCCTCACACTAGACCCTGTCACCCAGGGCTCTGTCCCACCTGGCTTTGAACACTGCCAGGTATGAAGCATTTACCACTTCTTTGGGCAACCTGTTCCAGTGCCTCACCACCCTCACAGTAAAGAACTTCTTCCCTGTGTCTAACCTGAACTTCCCCTGTTTAAGTTTAAACTCATCACCGTTGTCCTATAGCTACAGTCCCTAACGAAGAGTCCCTCTCTGGCATCCTTGTAGGCCCCCTTCAGATATCAGATGGCTGCTGTGAGGTCTCCACGCAGCCTGCTCTTCTCCAGGCTGAACAGCCCCAACTTTCTTAGCCTATCTTTGTATGGGAGGTGCTCCAGCCCCCTTATCATCCTCATGGCCCTCCTCTGGACTTGCTCTCACAGTTCCATGTCCTTATATTGAGGACACCAGAACTGCACACAGTACTCCAAGTGGGGTCTCACAAGAGCAGAGTAGAGTGGCCTGGGATTGCCTCGATCCCAGAAGCCTGTAGCAAACCCCCACAGTAACGTCCCCCATCACAGATCTCCCTTTGCCTCGAACCCACAAACTCTCAGTTGGCCCATCACCTGTCCCCAGGCAGAGTTCCATATTCTCCAGCCTATCATTGACATAAATAGATACACCCCTTGCCTGTCTGCTGGCCTATCTTTCCTGAAGAGCCTATAACCTTCTATTCCATCACTCCAGTCACAGGAGCCATCCCACCATGTTTCTATGATTCCAGTGATGTCATATCCCTGTAGATATGCACACATCTCTAATTCCTCTTGTTTATTCCCCATATTACGGGTATTTATATAGAGGCATCTGAACCAAGCTCTGAATAAAGCCTGCTCATTAGCTGGAGTGGCTGAAGTAGCTCTGCATCATCCTGAGAATTTATTACTGGCGTCTGACTGGGAGTGCTGGGATGGATCAATGCCCCCCTCCCCCAGCAAATCTTTTGACATTATTTGCATGGGGAGAGGTGAAAGGGGTTTGCTTATGTTATCTTTAAGCATCTATTTAATCATTATTCTACCTTTCCTATTCTTCCTTTTCCTATAAAAATATTTCAGAAATTATAGTTACCAAGAAGCTATTATTCAACTATTTTAGGGTTTTTTTTCTTTTGTTTTTTTGTTTGGATTTTTTTTTTTCCTCTTCATATAATTATCTCCAATAGTTCAAACATGCCTGTGCAGGTATCATCCAAAAACATTTGCTGCACAGACTTGCTTTTTTTCAGATTTGATTGGAAGATTTGATAAGGTGAATTACTGACTACTGTTTTTTGCAAATAAAGGGGCTGTGCTTAAATTCTGTTGAATCACACAAACAGCTCTGATCTGGGAAAATACGTAAAACAGAGTTAACATGATCTAAACAGGTGCTCTACATATTCAGCACAGTGGTCATTTGCTTCTTGTCCACCAAGGAACTGGAACAAAAATAAGACAGGTTGCTCTGTTAATGTGCAGCTTGTGACTCCACTGCCAACGTCAGAGCGCCTGTCTCAGGGTTGCCTTGTCTCTGTGTCATCCATTCTAACAAAGGCTTTGCTCTTTCACAAAAGCCTGACCTCCTGGCCATGGAATAGCCTTGCAGCATGTACTTGTTATTAGTGACATCCTACTGTGGCTCTAGAAGTTAGGAAGAAGCTGCAGCTTTCAAGTCAGGTATGTAAGCAGATATGGATGTGTGTTTCATCTTCCTGGTGTTTAATATACCTGGAACCATGGTAAGAAACCAAATTATGAATTGAGAACCTGCTTAAACAAGAGATATCCAAGGAATACATCAGTGCTGCTGGCAGTCATGTTAATGAATCAGTAGGTGGACTTCCTTTCTGAGTCAGTTGTGCTCAGTTGCCTTGGCACACTTTTACATAGGTCTTTGTCATAAGATTGTTTTGATCAGAGAGGCACTGTCAGGTTTTAGGCAGTCAGCAAAAGGAATTTTAACTTAATTTAATGTTTGAAATTATGAATGCTGAAACCTCTTTCTTCCAGCTCTGTCTGGGAGTCAGATAGGAAGCATGAAAATGAAGCTGTTCAGAAAAGAATTTCCTAGTATTAGTGCTTGATACTGTTTTTTCTTGTGCAGTGTCATCACTAGGGTATAAATACTCTTCATCTGCAGATTTGGTGTAAGCATTTGTCAAGTGTCTTTGGACTACATTTGATTTTCTTCTTGTGTTTTTCCACTTTTTGGTCTGGTGCAGCGGGTGTATGTACAGTGAGCTGGTTCAGTGGAGGGGGGAGCTCACTGGCAGAGCCCGGGGTTGATGTGATCTTGGTTTGATGCAAAACCAGGTAGCCCACCAGCTGCTGGTACTCCTCTTTCATCTGCCATATTTTCCTTCACTCACTAAAAGAGAACAGCAGCAGTGTCTTTAGGGGAGGCTGAGCATCAGGGAAGTGGGTCTGGTGTTGCAGCTGGGCCTACAGCTGGGAGAGAGACACTTCTCATCCCAGACTTAAACTGTTGTTACATCTAAAAAGCATGTGTTAAAAAGATAATTTCTCTATATCTGGCTTTCAAATTTTCTGCTCTACAGTAGATTCCATAAAGGTGACCTATTTTAAAATAAAACATTTTTTGAATAAAGCAACATAGGATGGAATCTGTATAGAAGATGACTAAGAAGTAGAGTTGCAGGACAGAGGATAGGAAAGCACATGGTAAAAAAAGGGAAGAGGATTTATACTTCAATGGGGTAATTTACTTGGCCAGAATCTCAGTCAGATTCTGCACTACTTACTCAGAGGAAAACCTTTGTATTTCACAAAGTTTGCTGCTAGATTTTGCCTAGTTCATGCAAGGTATGCTTTTTTTTAATTCCAACACCTAAAAAAAATTCCATAAATCCAGTATGTATTTTCAACTTCTGCCTATTCATTCTGTAATATTTTAAAATGTGAACTAAAACTTCATACTAACATAAAGACATGGAGTTGCAGCAATACCTCTTATAAATTTCTATGGCCAGGGTAGGTATGTGGTTACCTGGTGGTTTGTCCGATTTTGGTTTTTGGTGGTTGTCTGAATAAATGCTCTTGTAGCTCCTCAGAAAGAGAATATAGCCAGGCTGAAGCAAGCATACAGAAAAGGGGAAAAATTATGTACCAACTGGCAGTTATGAGGCAGAACATAAGCTGAAGTTGTATGTTCGTCATGCTCCACCTTCTGTTTTTAATGACTGTGGATAAGACCATTCCAGAATGAAACTCAGTAGCCTTTACAGTCTTACACCTTCACAAGGGACCATGTAAAGCATGCAGGAAGGCAAGCAGTTTGCTAGGTCTCCACCCTCAAAAATGTGTCTTTAAGAAGCATGAGAATGCTGATGGGAGATACCACAGGCTAGCACAGCCAGGTAAAGATGCAAAGACTATGGACCCAGAGGAAGGGATGACTTTCAAAAGTCATGGCAAAAGTCTATAAAGATTACAAGGACCTGACATAGCAAAAGAAAAGGTCAGGTGAGGTAACGGGTGGTTTCAAGGACAGATTTAGTGGTCACTGCTGTATGTTTTTTGAAAGCAAGGGCAGTAAACGAGACTATTAGGGAACGTAACACTGGAAGTTGATTCTGCAAGTCTTTAAACATATGATTATATGATTTTATCTTCATATTAAAAAAGCTTATAAAAATGCCTTCAGTCTTAGAATTATAGCCACGCAGCAACGCAGAAAAAATTCATGTTTGCTGAATAAATCAGTCTTTGAATTCTTACAAAGAAACTGCTCTTTCCATCATACCCCTCAAAAAATAGAAAAAATACCACAAGTAAAGGTTTGTTGTGTAAAAATAACTTTGTACCTTTGCTTGGTACATCACTGTCTACGTCACTGCTTGCTACAGAATTTGTTTTCTGCATTGGTATTTAGTGATAGTTGCAAATCATTGATTCCATTTCATACCTCATGTGAATTTCTCATCATTTGGCACATGATGTTGAATCGTAATTCCAGATTAACAATACTCATGCTGTCCACATTTTCTTGATGATTACAGTATGGAAATCACCAGTGCCTGTAATTAACGGTATCGAAGGCTTTCGTGCCTTTCTCTTAAATACCAGAGTGTGAAGAAACCTTTATGTAGCAGTACAGCCTTGCAGCAAATTGTGAATCAAGATTTCACCTGTAGTAGCATATAACTATGTTTATGCAGGTTTTACATAAGATAAAAGGAAAACTTACGCTCACATTTTTTAAAGGAGCAGAAACTACTATATGAACATTTGTTCAGCTTACTTCCAAAGCCCATCACTCTTAACATAAGGGAATGCTTCCCAATAAACCAGGATCGCTGCAACCCTGAACACTTGGCTGCTTCAGGTTTATCTGCTCCAGTGAAATTGCTAAATTTTGTTACCTAATTACGTAGCGATCTCGTATCTCATAGTTAATGACTGTGTCAAAGAATTAATTGGCAGGCTTTTCAATTCAAAGTAGTTTAAAATCCAAAGAGCTCACATTGTCTATGGTGCTGTGAGAAATTGAGAGTTCTGATTAGAATTAAATTTTGAAGTAGCCACTGGAAAAGTATTATGATGGTCTTATTTTCTGTTTTCAGGTAAGCTGAGGTATATGCTCCTGTACAGAATTATCAGACAACTTAAGCCTGTACAATGGCTAAAATTTAGTCAGTGCTACAATTTACAGTCACTTCTTGGGCTTGCTCTTTCTATAGTTTTCTTTTGTAGACAAAAGGCAGCTTTTTGTATTCACAAATTCTCATATACAGCTGGCCGATTAAGGTGGTTTAGATTTATTCCTAACGATCAAAAAAGTCAATTTTTGAGTCTCCAAACTGGGTTGGTATGAGAGATGTTTGCCTCTGGCTATCAGTCAAAGCTATCAGTTTTGGCAAAATGACTGAAGGACAAACAATGCCACAGAAAAGGGAAGAAAAAGAAGTTTACAAAGGTGACTTTCAAAAATCCTATGTTGTTTAACTTCATTAGCAACAGTTATTCCCCTTCCTATTTAGCATGGGTTCCTCACATTGATTTTGTTCCTTGATGTACAGGGTTTGAAATTTTGTTTAATTGCCACAAAAAAGCTTCTGATGTAGTTGAGAGTAAGCTGTGTCTAATCATTGAGTAGACAGTGTAACTTGAGGTACAGTGAGTTCCTGCAAATTGTTATGCAAGCCTCTGAAGGTATAGTGGTCCCTATTAAATAAAGTCATGGTTTGACTTAACCATCATAAATGTTGATGGTTACCTCTCTTTAGAACTCTACGGAACAGTTATGATTTTCCTAGACTTATAGTAGAACTAGACCAATGAATAGAACGCTTCATTCATTGCCAAGTATCAGCAATTGATACACTCTGCTTGCTCTGGAAAAGGAAGCAGCAATGCTATAATTCTGGAAATGATCTTTATATTCCAAAAAAATTAAGAAAACCCCACCACATTAGGTAATGTTAAATGGAAGATGAGGGCTGTAGTGTTGAGTACTGCAGCAGAAAACCATTTTTGCAATTAATCAGATGCATTTAGCAATGATTCTTTTCCTTTCTGAAGACCGTGTCTTGTTTTTATACTGTTTTTAAGTACATTTATTGACAAGCATTTGAATGCTTGTTTCTGTATGCTGAATGATTTGAACATTTCTTCTTCATTCAGTCTTTTTCTTGAATGAAGTTTCATGGGGCTTTACTGAAACCAGGAGCTTTCATTTTTTTTTCAGAGAATACTTCCACAGCTGCATCCTCCATTGCTGTATGTGCGAGTTCTTGTGACTAAGAACCTAAACAATTGAAAAAGGAGGTAATTTTTTCTGTTTGTGGAGTTCTGCTATTTGAAAATTTAGGAATAGTAACAGCAAATCTGAGTAAATGAATTTACCAAACCCATTCAATCAGAAAACCATAACAAGAGGAAGTGTAACCCCTTTTAATTAGTCCTTCTCTAATTTCTCTTCCAAAATCTATTGACATAACTGTCTGTCATGTAGGTTGCATGTCAGACTCTAATGTCAAATGACTGAGGAATGTGATGATTCCTTTTGTCTGACATATGATCTAGCACCAGTTTGAATATTTAAGGTAAATAATTTCATTAAATAGAATCATTGAAGTGATCCATTCACAAAGAAATGTATTTCCATTCAGTTGTTTCTTATGACGTGGTGATAAAGCCTGGAAGTTCTTTTAGCAGTGTTAATATGTACAGTATTGTAACGAAAAACTATGGATTGAAGAATCAGGCCTAAATTCTCCAAAAGTCCACATTTGCAATTTTATTCTTTCCTGACACCACTTATTAGTCTTGTTTTACTCCAAACCAAAATGTCCAGAAATACATTTCTGATTTCAACGTTTAAAAACCACATAATTTTCTTTATCCTATTATATTAATATTTTCTGGCATTTTTACCACCATTCTTTGGTTTCCATCATGTTTTTTCCTTGGGTGTTCTCGTATGTTATTGTTCATTTAACAAATTTCTAATGAGAATACAGTATATTGAAGTAAAGAGAAGAAGAGCAGTGAAATTAGTTTGCTTGGGTTTGGGAATTTTTGTTGTTTTAAACAAATACCAATTTAGAGATAGAAAATAGCTGATTTAAAAAGACTGCATAGAATCATCACAGAATCACAGAATGGTTTTGAAGGTACCTTTAATGATCTAATTCCAACCCCCCTGTCATGGGCAGGGACACCTTCTACTAGACCAGGTTGCTCAAAGCCCCATCCAACCTGGCCATGAACGCTTCCATGGGTGCGTTCATGGGTGCATTCATGGGGCAGCCACAGCTTCTCTGGGTGACCTATTCCAGGGTCTCACCACCCTCGTAGTAAAGAATTTTTTCCTAATGTCTAATCTAAATCTACCCTCTTTCAGTTTAAAGCCATTCCCCCTTGTCCTGTCACTACGTGCCCTTGTGAAAAGTCCCTCTCCAGCTTTCTTGTAGGCCCCCTTCAGGTATTGGAAGACTGTTGTAAGGTCTTCCTGGAGCCTTCTCTTCTCCAGACTGGCCAAGCCCAACTCCCTCAGGCTGTCTTCATAGGAGAGGTGCTTCAGCATTTGCCAGTATATATATTTTCTTTACAGTTTATTAATTTCTAGTTCTGCATTATGGCATTCCAGATACAGGAGTGGATTAACTGTTGGCAAATGATTACTTTTTATTGGTATAGACCTTACCTGATTTCCTCTTTTTTGCAGGTGATTAATTTCCCTGATGTTGAGCTATTGTAGTTAGATTATCTTCTAATTTAATTATTCATATTTTGGTTATTATTTTGGGGCAATATCTTGTCTCTTTTATTCTTTCCGTAAGTTAGTGCACTTTTGTGCTTTTCAGCATGTTTCCTGCAGAGGTTGAAATTTTTTTGTGTAGGCAATATACAAGAAAGTGCAAGAGTCTTTGCTTGCTTCTTTATCTCACTTACCTCTATCACGTTCTTTATCTGGGGGTGGGATGAGGTATTACTATAACAAAGAGTTACATCTGAAGTTATTTAGTTTCAATTCTTCATCTGGAGATAAAAAGCCTTCTGTCACAACTGAAACATAGGAACAGAGAAACAAAAAATTAATTACCATATACTGCATTTCAGGGCATGACACGGTAAGCAGAGGCTTTCCCCAGGCCTAGCACTGGGGATGGGACTGTAATTAATCAACCAGCATTGAGTGCTACTCTCCTGCTGTGTTTATATGACAGGGAGACCATGCTCTAGAGCTGTGAAAGAGAGCACATTGTGATAGAAAGTACTGCTATTTATTTTGACTAATGAAATTAAATACTGAATTGGAAAAGTTGCATGCACTTCAGTTGGTCATATTTTCAGGCACTCTCCCAGCAAACCTAATTAACTTCAAGCTACAGAGCACCATTAACAGATGGTACTTTTTGTCTTGTATTTTTTCACTAATTAGAAAATCTCAGTCTTTTCAAATTTATTGATTGAAAAGAAATTTTCATTTTATTGTCAATATGTCAGTGGGAAGTCGAGGGCAAAAATACCACTTCATATAAAGAAAAATAGAGCTGAAATATTAACATGTATTAGAAGCATGTACAGAAAAGAATATAGCAAAGATACTTCTTTTTTTAAAATGAGATTGGAAATATGTGGAAAACAAAAATGCATTAAGATACTAATTTTCTTTGGTTTATTTTCTGCTTTGATTTTTCATATTCCTGAGTTTGATGTCTACTCCGATGGTTCCTGAATTTTGATCCCACAAAATCAAAATATCCCTTTAATAAGAAAGACTCTTCTTAATTTCAAGCAGTCTGTCCAAATTAGAGGTAGCCCTTTAAAGTGCACGTAAGGGAGTTGATTCTCTTATTGGAGAGAGAATCATATGCAGGTAATAGCAGAGAGGCTGAATTTGCTCATTCTGCTCAGTTTTATTAAGAGATGTCACATATTCTACTCCAGTGACCTGTTACGTTAACTACTTACTGAGGTTATATAGTTAGGTAAGCTCACAATGATTCAGGCCTTCACCATGCATCTTACCTGTACCTTCGAGGTAACACTCAAATTACTCTTCTGATGCCTAAGTTCAATGTATGGGAACTGAATATGTGGCTTAATACTATTTTTGAGGCAGCAGTAGAGGTTTCAGCTGTGCTAGATCCATTGCAAACACCTGTAATGAAAGATAGCTGTTGCCCTAATGAGTTGACATGCAGTATCCTTGCCAAATGAAAGCAAGAGAGAGAACTGGAAGCCAAGAGAGGTAAAGTAACATTCTTTATGTCACACACCAT
Organism: Strigops habroptila; assembly: GCF_004027225.2. Lineage (NCBI taxonomy): Eukaryota > Metazoa > Chordata > Aves > Psittaciformes > Psittacidae > Strigops > Strigops habroptila. The sequence goes on along the minus strand of NC_044281.2, from coordinate 26,878,707 downwards.
GTGAGTGGCAGAACTAGGGACAATAACCAAGTCTTCTAATTACTCATGATCATCATCTGGAGCTCATGCTGACCTACTTTAATGCTGCCTTTCATTTTTAAAATGAACTCTGTGCTATGAATTTTCCTAGAGAAGTTCACTGAGACTTTACTGCCTATTGGTTTATCAGATAGTCATTTCTCACTCCCTTGTACCTCCTCTTTTGGATAAACTTTAACTTTTCTTGGTAAATAGTAAGTCTATATGAGCTTTGCCAAAGGGGAAAAATTATATAGCAGAGTCTTGTAAAGGTGCCAAAGTTTTCCGTACTCTTTTTAACGCATGTGGGTGACTGATTTAGTTACTATAGAATTTAATAGCCAGTTAACTTTTTAGTTGACTCCTTATTGTGTAATAAAGGTGAACAAATCAAAAAGTAGAAAATGTAATTGAAAGGAAATATCTTGCGTGCAAACATTTTCAAGTCTGGATTTCTGATAATTTCTTTAATGTGGCTATTGAAGTTGCAAAGTTTGGATTTAGTAATTTAATTGCTTCAGGGTCAAAACTAAGCTGGTGAAGGCTTTTCAGAGTTGTGTGCACTTGAAGCTTTCTGACTTCCCTGAAAGGTGGGGTTGCTCACTGTCTAGCTTGGACATGCTTAGTTCCTTCTAGAATTGGATGTTAAATCCTAGCTGACATTCAAAGTGTGGCAGAAATAGTAGAAATGTGGTTCTGTGCGAGGGTTTGTTGATTATTTTAAGTCTCCCTAGCACCACCTGCCTCTCTGTGTGCAAAATGGCAGGATCAATAAGACCAAGACCATTTTTTTGCTACCCAGCAGACACAACCCTTAAGATTCATACCTATTAGCATGTATCCTGTTGTTAACAGCAGGTACTGACTGTAGAATTTGTTCTTTGCCTGTGCTTGCATGAGAACCGATACATACATCACTGCTGCTTCTTCACAGTATTATGTTCCATCACGCATGCCTCTTATATAGGGAATATATTAACTGTAAAATCTGTTTCCCTATATTTCTGAATAAAAGATAAACAAAAAAAAAATCCCAGTTTCTTAGAATCCTTGTTTAAAAATTTCATTTATTATTTATTACTGGTAGGAACAAGATAGAATCTTATTTTGCCTCTTTATTATTTAATCACTTTATCTTTCTCCTCCTATTCACCCACTTCAGGCCTCATTTGCTTGCATTTCCTGGTTTGGTCTTGTAAGGCAGCTCATGACTAGTGGCGCATGGTTAGATAGGTTTCTTCAGAGAGAAGCTGGCATTGTATACAGGTATTCTGGAAAATGCTAAGAAAACATTTAATCAGTAAGAAATGATTCAAAGCCAGGTTGGATGGAGTCTTGGGTGACATGGTCTAGTGTGAGGTGTCCCTGCCCATGGCAGGGGGTTGGAACTAGATGGTGTTAAGGTACTTTCCAACCCTAACTATTCTATGATTCTGTGATCTTGTAAACCTGTAGGAGATAGAGTGACCTTCGAAGAGCCCCTCGGAATCTGTGACCTCATAGAATAGGTGGTGGATCTTTTGTACCTTTGCCTTCATCGGTTTAGTATTTATACATTGGCCTGGGAGAGACCAGGTAAAGAAGCAGAGGTAGAAAGACTGGAGACAGGACAATGTTTTTAAGCCCAGAGAAAAGTGTGTACACAGCTCCATCCAGAGTATGGTTCTAGCTCCTGCTGATGGATTTTAGACATCCTCACTCCTGCTTTACTCCTTGGTATCAGGCAGGGTATAGTGGGAAAGAAGTCTCTAAGCAGAAACTTACTCTTGATTGCTATGAAAGTATTTGTAATATTATATTTGTCTTGACAAATCACAATGTTCTGAAGACCATTTTGTTGGATCAACTAATGAATTGTATAGTTTAAGGTCATACAGCTCCTTTAGGTCACTGCAATATGTCCAAAGGTAATGTTAATAAAAATACCTGAATGAAGTGCCACCAAAAAACCCAGTGTAGAACTCCAGTTTTAGAGCAAGAATCTATGTTGCGTTATAGTAAATATTTGTATTTATAGTAACCTAAGAGGTATTAATTGCTCAGCTGTTTATATCAGCTGTAGTGCATAATTTCTTACCACTTATGGCTTTGCCTACATGGAATGCTGGAATTTTGTTGTTTGCATATAGGGTATCAGTTAATGAGGCATCAATTTAAGTAAGCCATTTTGGCTCTTCTGTGGTCTAGACTTGAGCAAGTCTTGCTTTTGTTAAACCACAGTAATTGCACAGATGCTGGTGCATATCCTAGAGTCTGCAAATTAATGGCGGGATTGCCAAGCAAGGATTAAGAAATTCCTACTTCTGAAATGTAACTTGCAGCTGGTGTGTCCTCAGAAATGCAGGTTTTCATTCCTAAGAAGTCCAGACAACTAAATTCTGTTTGTCTATAAAAGAAATAAGATTTATTTCCATTTTTAGGGTTTAAAGAAGGTGTTGGGTTTTTTTTAATATTTAAACTATGTAAATTTTCATTCAGAGTCAGTCAAAACCTCAGGCTTTTGACATCTTACTAATGCAAACTTTAGTGTTCTGAAATTAGTGGATCCTTGAGGATGTAGCTTTATGTCATAAGAAATAATTTGTATTCTTCTTAATTAATCTGAAATATAAAAGTTAATAGAGCTTTATTTTAAAGCATCACATGAAAAACCTGAGTAGGTCATTAACAGAATTTGCTGTATGGATGTAGAAATTAAAATTAATTTAAATTCTGAAAATATTAATAATGAACAACTTAATATAGTCTAAGTACAGTAGCCTTAGGGTTGAAAAATTTAACCTTAGAATAGTTAAGAGTTTCGGACAGACATTTCTGAAGAGTGGTACATAACGGATTGTCATCAGATAACAGTATAAGGGCTCCCTGGTGCTGTGAAGTGTTAGGGGTTAAGGAATTCCTGAAAGTTTTTTCTTTTCACTGTGTACTTCTTATTTTAATAGTTGAGAGGAAAATAGCAATAGAAACTTATTCCTTTTTTATTTCTGGCTTTACCTCTTGAGATCTGTGCTATTTTGCATTAATGATGTTTAGATAGTCCAATTTTGCCAAAATTTGCCTTTGAAACTTCAGCGAGTTCTGTTTCGTTCAGACATTACAGAATAACCAGAGATTGAAGTTCCTGCTCTAGAGTCCTCGCATTGCTCGTTGAGGATGTGTTAACTGTAGCTCCCCCCTCTGACGGGAACAGCCTTTCCCGCGTCCGGGTGTTCTCAGCCCCGGCCGGAGAGCACCTCAGTGTCATGTTAGGGGAAACAGCGCCACCTCTTGGGCTTTCATGGGCAGCGTTTGGCTACATAAGCCCGGTCCCGGGAGGTGGTCTTATGCCCTTTGTGGTTAGGATGGCTTATTTCTGAGAGCATTTTCTCAATGCCTATACTTTCCCTGCAGTTTTGTTATGTTGCCATATGCTTATTAAAATTTCCGTGGTGTTCCCCCCCCCCCCCCCCCTTCCCCCTCCTTTTTTTTTCTGTCCTCAGTATGGGTACATAAAGTTTGACTGCAACAGAGCAGTCAAAGCTCATCTGGAGCATCTTGCCAGCAGTGGAGAGCAAAATGTTTTTACAGTGTTCTTGAAGTAGCTTTTATATGCAATTTCTCGGACTCCTGCCTCAAGAAAGCATTGTACACTTCTGTTGAAATCTGTGGCTGGGTATGGGTTGTGGTTTTTGTTTTTTTTGGTGGGTTTTTTTTGTATTTTTGGAAAGATTTAAGAATATGCAGCAACTATTCCATGGTTTCCCCCCCTCTTTCCTTTAATCAGATTGGAGTTTATTTTTAACTTGATACTAAGTGCTTAGTCAGCATAGCTGTTAGCATATGACTTCACATTTCTCAATCTTAAACAAACAATAGGTTATTATGAATTAAAAGATTCTTTCCTTCCAGACGAAGAGAAATTATAATAGATGTGTAGCAATTGCAATGTTGTGCCAAATGCATTGGAATAATAAACAGAGCAAGCCAGCTTCTCTCCATGGCCTGATTAACAAAAAAGGCAGTAATTCACATCCATATATGTTTTTTTCATCTCTTAGGTTCTAGTCGCTGTGACTTTGGAGTATCAGTCTATGTTCATATCTCTTCTAGCATAGTCAGTTCCACAAAATAGATGTTAACTCCCATGACAATCTAGCAAGGACTCTAATCTGAATCTGGAATAATTGATTGTCCCCCTGGGTCTGAATAATCAAGATGTATTCAGCTTTTTTAGACAGTAATACAGTGAATAACTTGCATCTGAGATTCTATCAAATGTGTTTATATAGCATGGAAGGGTGTTAGTTTTCATTTTAAAATTTTGCTCTAACCTGATTGTTTCAGGCCTTGCTTTTTCCGCACACTTAATGTATTCAAGTTCAGCTCAATACCTCTGTCCCTTAGCAAAGGAAAAATAGGTTTCTCTGCAAGCAGGATAAAAATTGAGTTTAGGATTCTATTCTCTTCTGGTGCCCTTTCTGTGATTTTTGGAGACGTTATGACTTGTGATGTTAGATATGTGTTTTGGGGCAATAGAAGAGGAAATAAAGCCTTGATTTAAAATCAGATATTTATTATAGTGGGGGAATGGTATAGTTTTGCATACCTATCTCACTCTTTGGTGTAGCATGGGAATCTGGAGCTTCTAGCAAAATTTAAATATTTGCATTTTAGTGGTAGTTATATGAATTGTCATAGAACATTATAATTCCATAAGCGTCTTGGAAGATCTTACCCAAAGTCTATGTAACATTATTTAAGCAGCACAAGCATGCTGATGATTAAGGGATTGGGTATAACTAAAATGCAAGGCTGATTTACAGTTATGCTTGTTTTTGTTCTAGAAGACTCCTAGATGCTGTAACCTTAGACTTGTCATGTGAAATGGAAAATAAAGTCTAGCTTTACTTGTGTACTTCACAAAATTTGAAAGAGTGTCATAGAGTCCCAAACAGATTACAAGTTTAGTTTCTCAGATTTCATTTTCAGCATTAAATGGTCATTTCAGCATTCTTTAGTTCAATATGTAGATGATTCCACGGAATGTAGGGTAAAAAAGAACCATTAATATTTGGCTTTAAACTGTGCAAGATTGAATAGCTGTGTTTAAAACTGGTTTGGGTCAAATCAGAATTTTCACCAAAAACATAAGCTCTGTATTCCCAGAATCCTCAGCACCTTGTCCAACTTTTTTTTTTTTTTTTTTAAATATATATAAAGACTACACTTGAAATGTATTGATAATAAATACATCTAGAGCTAGGCAGTGGAGCAGATTTGATTCAGATTCAAACTGTGGTTGTTTGTGGCTTGGAATGCTGCAATGAATGGGGCGGGGTGTGCACAATCAATTAAATTCCTAGTAACTTAATTCAGAGAAAAACAGGCCTTGGGATGACTACTAATCATAATTTGAGTATAATGCCAGGTGATAATTCACAAGTTCTAGTTCACCACATGAATTTGTTATGAGATGATGAGACTCTCAACAGTTGATATAGATTTAATAGCTTTCACCTTGCACCACCTGTACACATCTGATCAATAATGTAGTTTAGTGAAAGAAGATTCAAACTCTAGATGTTAGCATTATCTTATACTTGGGTAGTAAAACTGTTATTTGAAGAATTTCATGCTTCAGTCCTGACAGTCTGACTGACAGATCTCACTTATTTGGATGATAATACATCAGATAAGACAATGGATGCTTGTACTCAGGAAAATACTCTTTCTCAGACATTTCACAAAGCAAAAACTTCTGGTCAGCAAGATCTAAAAGGAATGAAAAATTAATTTAAACTTTCAGTTGAATACATTTTCTTTTAACAAGTTCTAGTGATTACATTAAGAATAATATTAAAAAATAAATTGGTTTCTTTTATTGGAAAACCTGTGCATGTTTGATTTTGGCCCTGCAAAGCTTCAGAGTTTGGTTATATAATTATAATTATACCTTGCTTCAGGTACTGCCATTACAGCATTGAGTGATAGCTGAAAGTAGAGAAACTTCCACATTATTGTTTCAGTAAGTCTACTTAGAATTAACACATTGCACATTCCCTTGAACTATAACTGTCAGGCTCCTTCCTAATACAGCAGCTTCAGAAAAAGGTCTAAAGCCCGTATTGAGTGAAGATTTTTTTTTTTTTTCTTTTTACTGCTCATCTGTTGCTTGAACAGTTGAGAGTGTCGAGAAAAGCAGCAATAGTGGTCTATTGTGGTAGTATGCGATAGTTATAGTATAGTATGCGATAGCAATAGTGGTAGTATGCGTTAGTTATGGTATTCATACAGATTAATAAATCTGCTAATTTCAGAACTGGAATGGCACCACTAGTTTATTTCACACATGCTGTTGTTTCGATAACATCTAAAATTTAATGTTTTAACTGGCAGTTTGAGCAGCTGCATGTCCCCTTAGTACCCTGGTTAACCCAATCATAAGTGATCAATTCTCTGGGTTTATTTTAAGGGTCGTTACTTATAAGCAGCTACTTGAGACATGCCTTCCAGAAGACTAAGGGACATTTTGCTTTGATTCTGTGGACCAGCAGATCAGATGAGTTGCAGGAGACATAATTTTCCATCTGTTTCCCATCCTCAGTGCATCAGACAGGAACCTCTTCTGATTTCTTCCAGCACAATTGCATTTTAAGACACAAAAAACAGCTTATTGGGTTCATGTTTTCAAATTCCAAATTACCAAATTCCAAATTATGGCATTGTTCAAGAGAGAGAAACCTAGAGCGAGGATTAGCAAGAGAAGAGCGAGAGAATTAGGAAGAGCGAGAAACCTAGAGCGAGTTTAGCAGAAAGCTAAGTTACAATGGGTACAGAAACTGTTGTGTACTTCATGATTCCTCAAGCCAAAAATTGAGTGCAGAAATTTCAGTTATGCTGTCCTGTGTAGATGCAGACCTCCTTTGGATAGGATGTGAAACTAAATCTTCCCACAGTGTTGGAGAATCTTTGGGAGCCAGTAGAACAAATAATTGTTTTGGCTTTATGTTCAGAAAAAAGAAATTAGAGATAGACGGAGATGTCATTAGTCCAGCTTCTGCTGCACTAGCCAGAAAAGCAAGTTCTACCTTGCTAACGAGAGTTGGATGCCAGACCTAACAAAATTATTTGGTTTGAAAACTGGATTCAATGGGCGGTAATGCTGGGACTGCAAGGTGCCCAGGGCGTGTATTCATTGTGTCGGGACATGCTGCATCAAGCTACTGTTTTAACTTGTTTGAAAGTTAACTGTAGTCTCCATGGACAGGAGTGCAGACTAAATATGTAATTTTACAGAGCCTTGCACTTGTGGATTTCACAACCATATAAATGGTAATTCAGTCTAATCCGTCATCACTCTTGGTTTATGTACCAATGAGCAGGAACTTACTGCAGTTCTAAAGGGTAGGTCCGATAAAGCTGTGGTTTGTTTTGAATGCCATGTAGTAAGACTGCTTGCCGTTTGAAATAAAATAATATAGTTTAGAAAAGGTCAGGATCTAGGGCGTAATTGTATACTGGGTTTCCCTGAGTTAGGATTAAACTTGTTTGTGTCTCTTTTTCAATGCAAGACAGCATTTTATGGTAATATACAGCATTTGAAATTCAAGTAGGAGTAGCTTTCTAAAGAAAATGACAGCTGGGGAAAAAAAAAGTTTAGTATATATTTTCCCTTTGTTTTTAGTGTAAAAGAAATGTTTCACTTTAACACTATTAAATAATGACTCTCTTTTTTTCCTTTGTAGGTTGTCTTAGTCTTCGCTCTTAGTATTGGTGCTCTTGTAATATACTTCATAGATTCATCAAAGTGAGTATTCTAGTACATTTTCCTTTCCCTCCTTTCCTGCAGCAATTATACATCTTTAAATTGCTCCATTCATCTACATTAAATCAGTACTTGGTGTCATCACCTGAGTGCGAAGAATTTTATAATAATGCATGGTCTACCAAATAACTCAAGAATGGGAAAAATCTATAAAATGGATTGAATATAGTCATTGGATCTGTAGAATGGAGAGAAATGCTACTTTTGTGTGTTGAGAATATAGCTACTGGTGCAAAATTACTGTTTTTGTGTTCATTGTGCATATGCGGAATCTTTAAAATTCAAGACTAAGATAAGTAATACAGGGGAAGAATGTTTGCAGGAGGAAAAAAGTGTCTTAGGAGACTGACAAGAACACTTCTGAAAAACTCTGAATGCAATTAGACACTGTGAGCATTGTATCGCATATCTGTTCAGATTTCCAACTCCTGGGTTTGATAGATTTCTCCCAAGATAAGGTAAGTCAGTAAAAATCTGCAAAGCATCTCACTGATTTTATTTATTTTTTTAGATTTACACTAACTTTATCATGTAGTGTAGTAGTTTTGACCAGGCAATAGAAACTTTCTTCCTTACCTTTTGAGATATGTGATGGTTTAACACAAACCAGTGTAACTTGGAATGTTCTCTCTTTGATATTATTCATACTTCACACTTGTTTTCATATCAAGCTGGAGACTGTCAGCGGCATAATGAGCAAATGGGTAGCCTAACAAAGAAGACTCTAAGAAAAGGGACTCAATAGAATGTTATTCTATTGATTCCAGTTATTTTGGGAGGATGATATTCTGAAGTATCAATAGCATTTTAAAGCTACATATTTGCTGCTTCTCTTCAGACTGGTTTTAGGCTTGCCATTAGTGCAATGGTTAAGATAGTATGTTGGATTGAGCCAGCCTAGCTGTCTGTAATGGTAGTGGTTATGTTCTAAACCAATCCCTATGTGAGTCAGAAAATCAGATATTTCACTGTTGACATCTGTGCATACTGACATTTAGGTAGATGGTAGCACCAGCAAAAGGGATTCTTGAATACATGGATGTCGTCTCTGTATCATGTGAGTTTTAAGCCATATCACTGTAGCCTAGATGTGTTAAGCATAACACAAATAGTTAAGGTAGAGATGATTTTCTTTGTGGAGAGGAGCAAAGTGGTGGGAAAATTCAAGTTCTGTTTGAGCTCTCTTGAAGTGAAGAGATTATTTTTTCCTTCTTAGCATTGCAGTGAATGTTCTCACTGGTTTTGGAAAATTTTTCTTCAGTATGTCACCACTGAAGCACATAAGGTGGTGCTTTTCTGGAGATCTTTTTAAAAACTTCTTAAAGCACAATGGCAAAGCTTCTGGACGGCCAACATATCCAGGTCAAAAATCTCAAGTAGAATAAAACCTGCTTCCATTTTTATTTCAATTTCGGACCAACAAAATACAGCTATTTGTTGGGGCAGTTGTCTTTTGTGAAACTAATGGATTGTATAATGATTTTTAGGCACTGCATTGTAGAAGCCTTTGATGTTTTCCTCAAGGAGAACAAAACTGACAGCATGGGGGATTTATCTGGAGTTCTTAAACTTCTTGTGGGCCACCTAATCCATGTACTGCTACCAGTTTATTGTCTGCTCTATCAATAGGGATAGAAAAGTGTTTTAACTGTAGGTTTTTGTGGGTTTTCAGCCAACATTTAACTTGCAGCACCAGTTTAAATTCAGCAACCTCAAGTTACTATATTCAACTTGCGCACTTTTCCTTTATTTTCTCCTCCTCCTCTCATGCCCTACTTTTATCCCACACATGTCTTTGTTGTGTTTTGTTTTGTTTTTTTCTTTTTTTCCTAGTAAATACTAATTACTAGTTTAATTCAGCATAGAAACTGCCCAGATAGATCCCTGAAGTGAAAAATTCTGCTTTATTCTGTAGTAGCATTTGACCTGACATCCATTTCAGCAACGTATAATCAAATGTAGTTATATGTCAGTCTGTTTAAGATCCCCAAATCAATGATGAATAAATATAATTATTTTTAGAATTTGGTCAAACAGGAAATAATGAAGGCAGGGTGAGAGGAAAGCTTATGGTATTCTCAACCAAACAAGTGAAACAGCAGAGACTACAGGTTGGCCAGGAACAGTGGAGACAAACAACATTTAGTCCTCATACCAGACAGATAGTGACATCTGCCATTGTGTGCTTTCCCTTGACAATGCATTCTATAGCTGTTGTGTTCTCCCTGTGCCATGGACGCTTAACTCTCATTTGATCTTACATATAGAGTGATAAAAATATGTTTTCAATCCAAAACTTTAGAGTACTAGTGTAACTGTTTGTCTCAAATGAGATGCCAGTGATCTATTCTCCAAAACTCTTAATCTGTCAGGAGATTTGCAGATGCAATGACAGGTATGTCCACAAAGGAATCCTACATGACTGCAATCATAAGGGACATCAAGAAAGATGGAGATAACACCACCACTTTCTTACAGTGAAGGAAGGGGAAAGAGTGGAAACACCACTGAGTTTTGTCAGGCCAAGACGTGTGTCATTAATTCCAGTGGAAGGCACTGAGCAAGTCAATAATGCTCATACTGAAGATACTGTCTGTTGCTCCCTCTGCTGTATTCATGGTATAAGGAAGGTGACTGGAGGCAAAATGGATGTTGTTACAGCTGAGAGAGGAGGATAAACTAAGACTATTTCCATGCTCCCAGTCTGGGAGAGTGTCTGTTAGAGTGAGGAAGTGGGTAGCATGGAAATTAATTGCACTGGACATACCATTTCATGTGCAATGCTATTTGGAGAGTTCTGGGGTAAAAACTTCATCAACATAGTATTCTTGATACCAGTTAGTCCTACATCTCAGCAGAGCTAATTAAGCAGCTTTGTGTTGCTATACAATATGACTGTACTAATTCTGATTCTGGCACAAACTTAGGGATCTCAGATATCTGCACCATACTTAATTACAAAATATGGGCACAGATGTGACTCAGTACTTCAATCTCAATTGACTTTTATTAGTAAGAAGCAGTACTTAGAACCTTTATTAAAAGGTGAGTTAAAATGGCAAAAATTCTTGGTGGAAAGAATGAAGGTTACTAATTTTGAAAATTATAGGGAGTTTTGCAATACCCTTCATTAAGATTATTCTATTGTTTATTCAGTGCTTCTACTTTTTACAAGCCACCAGCTTGAATCCTTGTCTCCTAGCACCACAAGATGTATGTAGAACATTTTTCTTTAAAATGAATATGTACGCTCTCAGAGATGCATGGTAGTAACTTATGGAAGATTTCAGCAGAGAATTCATTTAGCAGAGAAATTACTATCTTGGCATCCCTGACAATTAAATCCTGTCACATCCTGGTAGGAAATGTTTCACTTATTACTAAGGACTAGGCTCTTTCCTTCCTTTATTTGTAGAATCTCATCCATAAAATACTGTTTTCTTGGACAATGGTATTTTTCAATACTGGAAATGGCAGTTAAATGCAAAATATTTGACAAAGAGATATTATAAATATCACCTTAATAATTATTTTAGTATTTAAATAACAAATAATCAAATAATTACAATCTTATTTTTTAGACATTTGTTCACTCTAACATCTGTCTTCCATTTTTAGTTGGAATAAAAGCAGAACATTCAAAGAAGTCGTAAGCAGTTAGAAGAGTTTTGATTAAGAAAGTGATCTACTTTAATACAGAATACAATCATATATACTAATGATGGTTCTTTCCCACTTCATATTTCCTCTAAAATTTTTCATAATTCAAGTTTCAAGGTGAGGAAGTAATGGAATTATCCTTCATTCTTAAGAGGAAAATCTGACTTGATGTGCACTCCTGAGATGGTTCTCTTGAGTCTGCTGAATGTCCTGCAGTAGAATAGAGAGCTTGGTGTCTGCCAATACCTTTTAACTTTTCCACGCTTTTTTATAAGTAGTTTTCACAACCTTCCTCATTCCTGTGTCCACTTCTGTTTATTTTTCTGCATATAAAAGGTGTTTTAACAAATACATATAGAAGTACTTCTCTGAATGTTGTTTACATGAGCATTAAGGATGAAATACCTATTTCCTTTCCATTTGTCATCCTGACCTCTGTATATCGTACTGAATTAGTGACTCAAGTAGAGTAGAGAATAATATTTGCTTGCCGTGACCATCTTTAGGCATGGTCAGTAAAAAAACTAGCAGAGAACTCAGTTTCCCACTCAACTGGTAACCCGGGGCTCCCGTTTTCTGCTTCTTGTAATGGCAGTGTCATGGAAATTGTTTATGATGTGAATATCTTTTTCTGCTCTAGTTCTGTTTTATCTCCTGGGGTATAATACAATCTAATATGGAACCATAGACATAACCTGTGCTTTTCAGGCACAGATTTATTATTTATTTTTCTTTGCCAAAGAAACTGATTTCTAATGACCACTTATTACTGCCCTGTGTCTTGAAGTTTGCGATTACTGGAGTCCCTTCAATAAGAACTGGCATCAGTGTAGAAATAATAGAGCCTATCACTGGCAAGGTGAAAACATGAAAACTGTCACAACTTGCATTAGATGTTCTACTCACATGTGGTTTTCATATCAGTTTTTTGAAGTTTGCGTTTACAGAGGCACCAGTGTAGTTATTTCTAAATAGCAATTTTTTCCAATTTACTGTGTCACATATTATACTTGATTAGAATTATACATAAAGGTGCCATCTGGCAATGACTGTAAAACAGCTGGATCTAAGAATAACAGTAGCACTGTGAATAGGAAGATTTATACATCTGTGTACACAGACATATAGGTTCATGCTGAGCCTTGAGCTTATTCTCAACTGTTGCCTTCTTAATCTGACAGCTTTATTTCTTTTTATATATGGAAAATAAAAAAGTTAAAGGTACAGAGAACTCTGCTTTTCTATGTTCTATGTATCTTTGTATTTCTGAGAAGATTTCAGACATACTTGCTCCTTTTGCATCGTGATTTTATAAATTCTTTTTTCTAGATCTGATATCCAGGGAACCTAAATAGTGACCCAACATAAAACTACCAAGTTTTTCTTAAGTATACCATAAAGAAAATGCCCTTATTTTGATTCTTAGCTTGATTTCTAAACTAATTGTTCAAAATGAGCTTTGTGCATTTAAGATATGTCTATTCTAGACTTTCCTTAAAGCTTTCCAAGTTTCTAAAACTATCAGAATATACCCTACATATCCTCATCTCCATACCTCTCTCATTAATGCTGTGGTAAGAAAGAGAGCACAAAGATGTACTTTTAGCCACCACAGACTAAGGTTTGATTGACACTGATCATGCTCTACTCTGTGGTAGTGTGAGAGCTTGGCCCATTTGGGATTGCATTGTTAATTAATCCCTGAAGAGTATAGGATAATGAATTTTAAAATACAGTTTTACTTAATCAGATTAATTGTATTTACAGTTCTGTTCTAGGATATGGTTTATTGAGGTAGTGTTTCTTTATCAGTGAACCACAAAGTTGATACCAAAAATTAATCAAATAATTTCATATGAAAACAGAAAACATCTTTAATTGTTAAGTTCCTTTGTCATGTCTGCAACTTAACTTCTTGACATTCTGAGTAGTGCATCATTGTTCATTCTTTTGTCTGGCTTCTGTTAAATTTACATATATAAGTATCCACACACATATTTGACTGCATAGAAATGCACTCTCACTTCATGACTCGTTAATTGCATTCTTGTGTTCCATTCTGTATGTGGATGACTTTTAGAAAGGGTTGTCATTCCCTCCTGGAATGGAGTTTTCTGGAGCTTCATGTGCCTCCTGTGCTGCCTTTCCATTCAGTTTTTTGGCCTTGTCTTTTGGGGTGAAAGAAGTCTTTGTTACCTACTTTAATGGTTGGACTTGATCTGAAATGTCTTTTCCAACCTAAGTGATTCTATGATTCTACTTATTTAGTAGCAGTATTAGCTTGAAACACAGATTTCAGAGATGCTATACAAGAAATAGCTTAGCAAAACAAGATAAAATGAAAAATCTGGTTTCTTGTTCTGGAGAATTCACACTGGTTTTTGCCACTGTATGGGAATATGTGAGGAAGGATGCATTGGAAGCAAATTCTCTGAGGAATTTGCTGTGTGACAGCACAAGGAGAGAAAGTGTCATTAGCAGGTTCTCTTGGGATGTTTGGCTTTGCTGCTTGTTTGATACTGCTGCTGCTTTATCTTGTGAAAGACATTTGATTTGGTGCAGCAAAATGATCTATAGAAATAATACAAGACTGATGAGGATTATTTATTTAAATCTATTACAGATCCAGGCTGTCACTGCCCAAGAGAATTCACATCTTTCTCATTTGTTTAGGCTATGTTAGTCCTTTTACAGATAGGTCTGAGATACGATGTTTAACTGAGTACTTCAATAAGTCTGTGTGAACACCAAAAATCAAGTATTTTTAGATACCAGTGTCATATTTTCATTACAAATCAGCCAGCTTTTCCACATCACCTGGACTAATCTGCAGAACATTTTGATGACTCTTTCTCAGTTTCACAGCCCTTAAGGGAAAAAGCAATTGAAATTTCAGTTGTAAATCAAAAAATTCAATGCTGCTACATCTGAATTTGAGTGAATCGCATTGGCCTGATGTAGAAAGAAATTAAGATCTGTCTAAGATGATCAGAAATACTGTTCTTGGAGATAGTTCAATGATTTGATTATCCTCCCTACCCCCCCTTCCCCAATATTCTAACAAATTTTATTATAAGCTTCAGGTTGTAGGGGTTTTTTTGGTTGTAGGGTTTGGGTTTTTTTTTTTAAGAGTTGTGACTCTATTTTTATTTTACATGTATATGTATGTCTTGCAGTTTTAAAACAATTTGGGTTTCTGCTCCAGTAAACAGTTTTAGAGCTATGCTGTATCATTTTGCAGGTCAGGCTCCTATGCTCTAAGTATTGCATTTACAATATTTTGAGTGTGTACAGATTGTATATAGCATTTCAGTCTTCATATTTGAGGAATTAAGTAAGTAGGACTTAAATAGCACTAAGCTTTGTGTTAACCCTTCCTACTTATAGTGAAATTTACTCATGCAGAAGTATTATAATTATGTTTATAAAACTCTTCTTTGTATTACTATACTCATTAAACCACACTAATGGGTATAATGCAACAGGAGGATTCCTTCATACTTTTAAGTAGACATTTGAGTTAAAATATATACTTTTTTTATGATGCATGAATACAGATGAAGAATCTGACTTTAAATTCTGGGATCTGGTTCAAGGATATGTTGTTAGATTATATTTACCGTTGCTGATATTAGAATAGTCTGTATCTTGGCAATTAGATTAAAACAGTATTATTACCTCCATAATGAGAATTCTTAGAAAATAAGACAGGCAGTCTCATACAGAGTATCCAAATCCCCCATGGTACTCTGCAGAGCCAGACTGCTTGTCAGTTTTGATTTTATTTTTTTATTTCTGTTGATTTTAATTTTCTGGCCTTTTCTGTGAGCTGATAAACCTTGTCTGAGGCGGAAGTAAATCCAGTTGGATTTGTTCTCCCCACTTCTCCTAAACAAAAAGAGGGAAAAATAGAGTTAATTCCTAAAAACAAATCTTGGTTTTAATTGCTCAGTAGTCAAACAGAGTGATAGGTGCCATTTTCCAATATAAAGAAAATTCAGGTTAAATATGTGAACAAATGTCTCAAGTAGTTTTTTCAAACCACTTGGGTTTTGCTATTATAACAGAAATATAACTTAAGCTGTTCCTACTGCTGATTCTCAGCAAATGACAAAATGTATGGTTTATAAAGACTCTGTCAGCACCCTTTAAACTGTTACAGCATTAAATAAGTTTTTCAGTCATAAGTAAGGGTTAATTTTATCTTTACTGTGTTTGTAATAGATAACTGAGTGCACACCATTGTTGGTTTAATTGAAGAGCAATTTGCAGAAGGAAGTCTGTTTTGTGGCAATGAACTTTAATTTTCTTCATTGCTCTGCAAAGTTCCATGGGAATATGTCCATAGCTAAGATTCATTGCTTTCATAATAGCATGCTACAGTTGAAGCCAGGTGGGTATGCAGTACAATGCATGGCCTCTCCAGGCAATTGAATAGCAGTAAGATAGAGGGCCTTTGTTAGGTATAGATGGCATTAATTATCACTGAAATCCAGCAACAACAGTGATGTGATTACTATGAGGCAAAAAGCAAAAGAAACAAGCTGCAAGGGGGTGGAGGAGGGAATTAGATAATTATCCTCCATGTGTTAGTATGCACTTAGCTGTCTAGGACAAAGAGATTAGGTATAATTGCATGTTTTCTATGTGTTTTGGTAGACATCTGTCCCTTAAGATACAGCAAGCAATTGTTTAGGTGTTATCTATCTTGAATTATTAAAAAAGTTGGATATAGTGGGACATACCTGTATAAATTATATGCATACTTTCTGTGCTATCCATCTCTTAGCTCAACGTTTCCATTTTTGATCTGACATGCTCAGAGAGCTCAAGTTCACAAGTTACATGAAGATAAAATTTGTAAAAGGCTACCTGAATAACTCTTCCAATTTACTAAGTTATTGAGGAAGATTGTAAAACTCCTCAATAAAACTTTCTAGTATTCTTCAGCTAGATTATAATCATAAATAAAGATAATTCCTCTGTTTTTGTTTATGATATTGATGAAGCAACACTGGATTATAATGGTTTTCATTAGTTGTACATAATCACTAGGTAGGCAATATGGAAGTATCCTGTTTTCTGCAGACAAAACAATGCAATGAAGTTTCTATTAATGCCAGTAGATTGTGTTGGCTTAATGGACAAAATTAATTGTTGCAAATTAATTGCATGAGAAATTCTGTGAATGAGTTTCAGATAAAATAGCAAAAAAAAAAAAGTTTTCTTCTATAATAATTGGCAAATCAAGTTCTGGGGAAATTTTTGGTTACTCTTTTTACTCCTTGGTATTATACAGAAATTCTTATTAAACATGATACATAACCTTGATGAAGTGAGAAGTTATAATGGGATGAATTTTCTTAAGTGTTAGACCTTGTAAAAGATTTCAGTAATGTCAAAATTTCTGGGAAACATCTAAAAAATTAAAAATTAATAATTTGTGGCATAAATCACATCTGTTTTCTACATGCAATTCTGGAAACAAGCCATTGTCTTCTGTTTGTGTTTTTTCTCAGTACTTTACTAGTCAGCTTATATTTCAACACATAACTTTATTTCAGCAGTCTTGATGCAGAATCTCTGAATTGTTGAGATTGGAAGGGACCTCAAGAGATTTTTTTTTAGTCCAGCCCTCCTGCTTCCAGGAGGGTTACCTAGACCAGGTTGCCAGAATTGTGTCCAGTAGGGTTTTGAATATCATGAAGGATAGAGATTCCACAGTCTTTCTGGGCAACCTGTTCTGGTTTTTGATCACCCTCCCAGTAAAATGTGGGGGTTTTTTTAATTATGTTTGATTGGAATTCCATGTATTTCAGCTGATGTAATTTCTTCTTGTCCTGTCATTGGGTATCACTGAGAGGAGTCTGGCTGCTTTCTTTACTCTTAAAGGAGGCTTCATCAGGTATGTATACATCTTCATAAGATGCCGAGCCTTCTGTTTTCCAGGCACAACAGTCCCAGCTTTTTCAACCCTCCCCATATGACAGTATTCCATTTCCTTGGATCATCTTTGTGGCCCTTCACTGGTCTCAATCCTGTATGACTATGTCTTCATGCTGGAGACACATTTCCTTATGCAGCCTGGGATGCTACTGACCTTCATTACTACAAAGGCTTATAGTGACCTTGTATACCAGAACCCTCAGGTCCTTTTCTGCAAATCTGCTTTCCAGCTGCAGCCAGTTTCATGCTAAGGAATCACTGAAGTTCAAGCTTGTGTAATTTTGCTATTCCAATAATAAGTCAGTAATTTTAAATAACAAAACTGTATACATGCGGTGATATTTAGTGACTTTATTTGTATTAAAATATTGCCAGATAGGCCTTTATGTAAATATCTGTCACTTGAATTAATAGTGTTTACACTGAACATAGCAAGCTTAAGAGTTTGATCTTCAAGAAGCTGAGTCCTTATTTTTCATGAGCCAGTTCTTACATGGTTTAATTTTTCAGTATCTATTAGAATATTAGCTGGACAAATAAGAGTATTGTGTTTCAAGAATCTGATTTTTTTTTTTTAAGGCCTAGATGGCTAAATTTACTTTTCTTTCCCCCTTTTTTTTTTTGCCATTAGTTTTCCCTTCCCCAGTTTCTACTGAATAGTCAGAAATTTGTTTTTAATATGGACACAAATCCAAATTACTGGCATGTTTGCAGGAGAGCACAACATGTTGCTCTCTATTTTCTCTCTTTAAAGGATGAATGGAGGAAATTCAGCTGTGAATAACGTTGTCTAATTTGAATAGCCTGTTAGCTATATTTATACAACAAGGCTTTTTCAAAGGAGCCAGATTTTACACTAAAACCTGGCTTCGTATTTTTTGTGGAAAGAAAAGAAAAAAAATTCACAGCAGTGAAATTTCTCAGTTAATACCAGTAGAATAATATAAGCCTTGGTAAGGCCTCAAAGCATGCTTCTTTTTCTACACCGTTTTGTCAGAAATATGTAGACAAACTAATGAGAGGGTCTGGAGAAAAACAGGAATGATGAAAACTTCCTTGTGACAGATAAAGTATTGAGGAGTGTTTGTTAGAAAAGGATTTGTTTAGCCTGGGGAAGGAAAACCCCTCTACCTTGTTATGTAGGGAGGGCAGACATGGCACCATTATTTATGATGATAAACTCAGAGATTCTCAAAAGAATGAAGTGGATCCAAGCACAAGAAAGATCTGTGACCCTTTCTGGCCCAGGGCACACTCTTCATAAAATGCTGCTATGCAGTTCAAGGTTGCAATTACTCAGATAAGACTTTGGTCTTTTAGTGTAGCTGATCAGTGAGGGTTTTTTGTGGGGTTTTTTGTTTGGTATTTGGTTGGTTGGGTTTCTTTCCTTTTTCTTTTTTTTTTTTTTACTAATCCAGAGGCCATGTGTAGGCACACTTGCTTCTGAGAATTTGATGCTAGATGTTAGCATTGTATAGATTGTCTGAAAATGAATAACAAATCCAACAAGTATGAACAAAATGAACAAAATTCATTTTTCCCTTACTGTGTCCTAAGTCAGTTCTGTCATCTCATGACAAATGGTATTCATGGCTAGAAAGTTTATATTGGTAGTTCTGGGGCTGTTTATAAGAAATGGATTTAAAAGCATAGTTTTGCACATCTGTGTTATAATCTGCTTTTGAGTTGAATTCTTTTGTTTCTGCTGGTTTGGTTTTGGATGCTGTTATGCTTTATGTGGGACACCTGAGCTCCTCAAGTGGTGGTGGTAAGACAGGGGCTTGACAGAGACTATAGCAGATTGTTGCCTCACCTGGCAATTTTTCTCCAAGCAAGTGCCCATTGATAGAGGGCATTTGAATACCACTAGCTGACATTCAACACTCGTATGTGCCAAACTTCATTTTTCTTTCCCAGTGAATTACTTCTGCTTTTGTGTACTGAGAAATCAAAAGCCATGGGTTGAAAAAGGATTGCAAGTTGACAGCTGCTTGTAGGTGATACCTGGCAGTCTTTATTGCTTTCTTGCTCTGTTTTGGGAAGATTGTCCCCATCTGCTCTAAATTCCATTAGTTTTTGTTAGGGCAGGATTTCGAAGTTTGATTTGTGCAAGAGTAAGAGTCTTTCACCTGAAGGTGCAGAGCAGATGTCAGGCATAATTAGGCATTTCTAGAAAATATATACTTCTAAATTATGTTTGAAGTTCTGTAGTTTATCCTCTGCTTGCCCTGCTTGCATAAATCTTGCATTGGTTTTTATACCATACTCAATTAATGTTTCTGCATGAACTGATAGGTCTGTGAAGCCAGAGAAATCAGAGTGGTAAAAGTATCTCTATTATCTCAAAACCCCAGAACTGATGTCCTTTTAAATTTCTATCCATGTCTATTCATTTCTTTTCTGATTCAAGGCAGGGACTGAGGCTACTGCTACTATTTTCCTTGTCTTCCATAAATAGTAATTTAAGATGTTCCCCCCTTGCTCACTTGAAAGTAGACTTAAAAATGTTCTTCAGGGAACAATTGTATGGTGTCTCCATGAGATGAAAAAATGATTACAATAGATCTTCTCAGTTTCACATTCCTGTGGTTTGCTAGTCTTGTAAATTTAGGTTTATTTTGGAAATTGTATTTGATATTTGTGTACTATTTGCTATGCTGCATCTGAAGAGTAAATTGGTAGGTGGTGGTTTATGTTACAATTTACTAATTATTACTGTCTATACAGCAAGAATAAAATTTTGACACCGTTATGTAATAATATATAAAATATTTATACATATAAATATAAAAATATATATCTAAAAAGAAAAGTTTATTGACACTGTTATACTTACATACACATTCTTTTGATAGTGACTCAGATCTCAAGGCATCTGGATTAAAAAAATTTGGACTAGCATTTAATTGTGGCTTAAATTCCAGTAGTTCTCACTGTGGAAACAAGTGAGATTTCTCAAGAGAGATTTCTCAGGAAATCTCAGGTGTTTATTTTCACCACCTACTGTATGCATTAATTTGGAGGTCAGTTTGTGTAACAAAACTGTATAGGTCACATTGATGGGTTGCTCAGTTTCACTTCTGTGTTTTCACAAACTCATACTGTGCTGGTTGATGTGTTTCCAGTATTGCTGTGCGACTGTATTCTTAAATTACTTCTAAATTCTTTTAAAAACCACACCAGTATATAATTGACATACAGGTTAGAACCTTTCTTTAGTTTTCACCCTTTTCCTCTTTTCAAATGAATCTCTGCAGTTTTTGTTCTATCCCAAAGCATCTGACAATGCATCTGCAAATACTTTCTTTCCCTTTAGACGGATCAGTTGTGCACACTGAATTAACAGAATTCTTGCTTACCACTGGACAAATTTACAAATCTATCTAGTGAAGGAGGAGATAACTCAGAGGAGATTTTTAAAATACCAAATACCATATATAGCCATTATCAAAACATGGTTTGCATAGAAGACAGCCTTTCAGAGTGAAGTTTAAGGTACAATCAGTGTCTTACCCTCTGCCTCTTATGCTACAGATACAAATAAAGATGTGACCTCTTTTCCTTTTTTTCCTCCCTTTTCTCCTGGCAGCTTGACAAATTGTAGCTTTTGGGACACCCCAGTAGTTGATGAGTCATTTCTGCTTAAAATTAGAATTCCTTGCAGCAAGGACACCCTTTCCCCTTTTGACACATTTGTTGTTTCTGACAGAGTCACAGGGCCAACTATGCCATGTTAGTTAAGCAACTAGATTAAAAAAAAAAAAAAAAAAAAGCGATCTCTTCAGTAAATACCGGAGCTGGAATCCAACACCACTGGAAAAAAGGAAAAAGGAAATCCCATTTATGTGAACATGAATACCTGCATGCTTCCCACCCTTCCCTGTGCTTTGCTGACATTTTGAGGCTTTTTTTAGATAGCTGGTGCAATTTAATGAACATCATTATCCCACCTTTCTTACCACCCTTCCCCCCCTCCTTTTTTAAACCACTCTGAGACCTGACAAAACACCAGCTTCACAAAGGGAATTGTAAGACCTGATTAGTGTGTACAGAAGGAAAGCTGTAATGGACCATTACAATATTGTTATCCTTTTATTTGTGAGACACTTGAAATACGCACAGGAAGAGTGCTGCAACAGAACAGTGATGAAATGATCACTTGTATTCAGCATAAGGTACATGTGATAGGATACCCTATACAAACCTCAGTGAGATACAGATCATAAAGTACAAATGTCTTTGAAACAAATTGCCATTTTTAATATTATTGTAGTAGATTTTGCTCACTTCAACGCTCATAAAGTTTTTATTAGTCTTATCAGACCTAGAGGAATTAGAGGGTGTGGCGCAGCCTCTGTTCTTTAGCAAAACTGATAGCTTATGGCATATTTATTCGTCTGGTACTAACGGGAATTATTTGGCCTCAAAAATGAGGGCCAGCCACTTCTGTGGAGCTATTTGATGGCACATAAATCCATATCAATTGCAGATTTGTTTTTTCCACAGGATCTGCACCAAGATAAGCATTACAAATAGTGGATTCTATGCAAGCTGATTTCTTTACAACATCCATAAAATAATTCTTATAATTTAGAAAATTGCAGAAGTTTGCTAGAGACAGTATGATTCCTGCAAGATTCATTAGACAATGCGACTCCGATAGTCTGATGCTAATAGTCCTAAAACATATCGCATCAGCCATATATGTTGTTTTTCTTAACATTTTTAATTTAATGTTTTCTCAAAACAAATAAATTTTATATTCACATATAAATATTTAAATTTCCATTAATTATACTCCATGCCTACTGGAAAAGATTAACATTTTTCAACGAAGATGGCTTAGGTTTTATCTATTCCCCTGATAAAATGGAATTATAATAATAAAATTATATTGAGTATGTGAAGTATGTTTTGATATTATTTATATTATTAAACAGTATTCATTCTGACTAAAAGTCCACTTAATGGAACTGAACTCAGATAAGTAGTTCTGCTGTTCACAATCATATTGGTCAAAACACTCCTAGGTGGCTTAGATTTTGAAAACTAGAAGGCAGTATAATAGCTGGTGTACTATTATTTAAAGAAAATCCATTCTTTGCTGCACGTAATCATTTTGAATAACACTAGTGCTTTAAAAAATTTCTTTTAAACCTCTTTGATACCTTACTTTTTCTCATCTTATATTTGAAATTTGTTTTCAGTGGCATGTGTTATGTTGTTACCGTAAAATTCAAGTGAGAAACAATTAGGATCTGTGAACTTGTATCAGAGTAAAAAAAAAATAAATCTATTCTGAGTATCAAATTATCAATCACTCTATATAAACCCCTATAATGCTTTCACACTATTACACTTTTACTATAGATTTGAAATGTTGCAAACCTTTTGTGTAAAATTAAGAAAAAGACTGGAATAAAAGGAGGGGGAGAGTGAAAATAACTTCAGAGTTGTCTTGGCTTGCTTTATTAAAATTATTTTGCAACGTGGTACCAGGGAAATTCATTGAACTGTGAACCCTAACTGGAGGAAAGATCAGTTGAAATGGATTTTATTGTCATGCGGTTTCATCTGGGATAGAGCTGTTTTTCTTCCTGACTATTAAATTTTACAAAGAAGAAATAGAACTAAGAATTAAGTTCCTTCTGACCACTATTGGTGATTGTTTGTCTATTAGAAAATTATGGCATTTTTAACATTTTTCATTTCATGCTTAAACGCGTTATGATATTTTAGGTTAAGGATTTCTTAAATAGTTTGGTTCTTTGGTTCTCATAGAAACATAGCATCAACTAGGTTGAAAAAGACCTTTAAGATTATCAAGTCCACCCATTACTCCAGGACTACCAAGACCACCACTAAACCATGTCACTAAGGGCCTCAGCCACACCGTTTCTGAACACTTCCAGGGACAGTGATTCTGCCTCTTTCCTGGGCAGCCTGTTCCAATACCTGATTACCCTCTCTGTGAAGAAATTTTTCCTAATATCCAACCTCTTCTGGTGCAGCTTGAGGCTGTTTCCTCTTGCCCTATTGCTTGTTATTTGGGAGAAAAGCCTGACCCCTACCTCACTATAACCTCATTTCAGGTAGTTGTAGAGAGCGATAAGGTCCCCCCCGAGCCTTCTCTTCTCCAGACTAAACAACCCCAATTCCCTCAGCTGTTCCTCATAAGACTTATTCTCCAGACCCTTCACCAGCTTTGCTGCTCTTCTCTGGACCCACTCCAGCACCTAAAAAAGTAGAATTCTGCCAACCATCATCCCAAACAGGCCAAAGTCAGCCCTCCAGAAGCCTGAGTCTAAGGTGGAGGTTTTGCTGACCTTCTTCCTGACTTCTCCAAGGACTGAAAATTCCATCATTTCATGATCATTTTGCCTGATTTTTTTTTTTTTTTAATTGCTGTGGTTGTAGACTAATAAAAAGGCTAAATGAGATTGAGATTGTGAAATACCACTGGTTTGGGAATTTAAGCCAAAGGGCCTAATGTGATCATTTTGTCACATTTCTTAATACAGCAATTCCTACAGTATTTTCTTTAAACAAGTATCTTCTGAACAGAAAGATATTCAAACTTCATTTTAAAGATGTGGTACAAAATCTTCCAGTTACCTAGAGAACTAATTGCAGTCGTTAACTGGCCTTGCTCTTAAAAAATGTATGATACTTTTCAATGCAAACATTTGGCTTCATTTTCTACTTAGCCCCTTTTTTCCTGTTAGCGATCTTTCCACTGTAATATTTTGTAGAGCTGTCTCGACATGTTTAAATCACATTTTAATCCCCCTTTGTTATGTTAACTGACTTTACTAACCTCATTTTCAGTTTCTTAAAATAGTACTAGATTTTAGACTGAATCATTGTAGCAGCTTTTTTTCGGAACTCTTTTGCATTTCCATTTTATTTCTAACATTTCAGTTCACGCATTTTACAGTCCCGATTGGATACTATTGGACATCAATATTTCAGTGATTTTTGAGTACTTAATTTCAATGAAAACCTTGTATTTTCTTATTCTCTGGTTATTTATGAAAGGCATAATAGCTATTTATGAAAGACAGAGTTAATGTAGTGCTCTGCTTTTACTGCTGCCCACTTACCCAAAACAAAACCAATATCATGCTATTAGCCATGAAGAAAAAAATTCCTTTAGTTTGCGTTGTAGAAGCTGTGTATTATTTGAACTGAAGCACACTATTCAATTTTTTTCAAACTGGTGAAACCTTTCTTCAGGGATAGGTATAGTCATGCTCATGTATTATATGTGTAGGTTAGCACATATTGCATAATACGTTATTTTTGTGTGTATGTGTGGAAATCCCATTTCTGAAAATGTGCTTTTAAAACTTGAATTGATTTGAGTAGTCTGTGTGCATAGATCAGCACAGTACTTTGCTGCAGCTGCTTATATATTCTCTTTGTTCTCCCAGTTTGTGTCTCAACTCCTGTGATGTACAGAATATGAAGAAAAAGGTACAAAGATTTTAATGAATAGAATAAAAAAAATTGTGCTTCTATTTTCTCTGGACAGTTTCACTGCAGTAGTTTGTGACTGCATGTAAAAGCCTATAAAAAGGAGCAAAATAGTAATGCACGCTACAGTCAGACAGAGAATATACACTTTGTCTTTGAAAAAAACCCCCAAAGCAACAAATTTGAGCATTGAAGTCCATTACAGAAATGCATATGACATCAAATTTTATGAATAATTTAACTTTCTAATCTGTTCTGAGAAATATTTATTCTGTCTGCATTTTATTAGTGCATTTCAGTGCTACCATACCTACCTAATAACAGCATCACTACATTAAGAAACCCTTCAACTTTGTTTCATAACCAGCTAATCCTACACATCTTTGTTTAAAATATTAGGTTGACAGAAAACAGAAACAAGTGCCTCCCTCCTGCTTAAGGAATTCAGTAGTTTAAGTGGAATATAGACTCATTTCCATTTATGTCCTGGAAAATATATCATGTCAGTGTTAACCCTGTGACTTAGCAACAGTGTTTGGAGAACAAAAAATAAAAACCACCAAAACCCAAAAAACCCCCCAGAGATTAAAAAAAAAAGCAACCTCCACACCACACATATTCAAAACTGCAGTACTGTTCGTTATATTCACTGGTCTACATCCCATATTATATTCAGTGATGACTGGTATAAAAGAAGAAAACCTGGTTTCTGTGTCTTAGTTTCTGTAATGCAGTGAGCTTAAAGTGAGAATTACTCTTTCCTACAGTTTGATGCTGCTGAATGAAAGACGTAACATGGAAAAAGGTATGAAGCATTTAGGAAATTGTAATTAGAAGTAAATTTATATCAATATAGAAATAATTGTTTGGGTTTTTTTTTTTTTTTTTAATAATGTTTAGATAAAAAATGAGAACAAAACTAAAAAAAAAAAAATCGCTGGAACATTTTGATGTTGAGTCAGTGAGTGATCTTTCCAAAAGCCTAAGTTCCCTTTCTTCTAGTTACTCACTCACTAGTAATGTTGGGACTTCCCAAAGAACTAAAGGGCATCTATTTTGTATTCCTCATTGTGACTCTGCATGTGTATCTGTTGTTGCTTCCTTTTCTTTTTTTGTAGTGAGATGAAACTTCCCTTTTTTTCAGTCTTTAAGACAATTAATACAAAAAAGAGCATAAAAGTATTTAAGATCTTGCTGCAGGTACTATGCAGTAATATAGCACCAGCTAGCACTGAGTTATAACTAGTGCTATATTGTCACCTGAAATATTACATTATAAAGAGTAATGATACAGTGGGAAGGGGGACAGAAATAAGATTTTTCTGCTCTCTTACAGACTGACTTGTGAGAAATGTCTGTGACAAACGTGTACATGTCTTCAAAAGCTTAGATGTTTATTGGTGTCTGCCAGATGTTCTGCTGTATCCCCTTTTTCCCCTTTATTCAACCATATGGTTGCATCTTGTATTTCCATGTCAAAAATGGGTGTTCAGACATAATTTTGATAGGATTTTTTTTCCTACTGATATTTTCTTATTCGCCCTTTATTATCTACCTCACGAGATACTTTAGAATTCATCACATAAGTGTGCGATCTTGATAATCCAAAGCATCTATTTTTTTTTGGAAAAAGAATAATGAATATTTTTTTTCCTATAAAGTAGTGAGGGACTTTAACTTTCCAGGGTCCAGCAATGTCGGATGTATGTCACATGCAAAATTAATTTAGATAAAATTCGAATAAGTAATCTACAACAGATTTGATTTTCTGTACAGCTATAACTATAACTTACATGAGATACATTAATGAGAAGAGTGAATAAGAATCTCATCAAAACCTTATCTATCCCAAATACAACTATCATTTATGTATTTGCATGTAGTTTTTATCTTAAGTACAGACATATGTAGTATCAATGACAAATAACTGATAAGCATTCATCTCAGCATCAGTGAAGACATGAAAATGAAGTATTTACAAGTTTAGACATTTTACATTCATATAATCATAGAATGGTTATGGTTGGAAGGAACCGTAAAGATCATATACTTCCTACTCCCCTACCATGCCCCCCTTCCGCTAAACCAGGCTGTTCAAGGTCCCATCTAGCCTGGCCTTGAACACTTCCAGGGATGGGGCATCCACAACTTCATGAAGAACTCTTTATCAGAAATGAAGTGATTAACCACATCTGCTAGATCACCTTAGTAAGGGGAGACTTTACCACACTGAATACTTCATGCCTGATTTTGCAGAGATGTGAAACTTCTCTGCGTGGTTCAAAACCTAGAAAACTATTCATCTATAAAGAATGCATAATTTTTAATATGGTGCCAGTATGTCACATAAAACAACCTACAGCATGCTTTGTATAATATTTTTATTGAATTGTTTTTCTTCCGTGTGCTTAAGTCTAAGTGTAATGTATAATCTCTCATATTCGGACACTAAATTGTGCAGGTTGAAAAGAATGGGAAAAATAGCAAATTTATTATGTTTAGTTAAGGCAAAATATTTTGCTTAGCAAAACGTTGCATTTGCACTGAGATATGTAATCATCCAAATACTTAAATAAAAATTGGTTTGATTTACTCTTTACATCCCTATGGTGGTAGTTGCAGATTCATGGCACCAAGAGAGTCTGCAGTAGCTTGGATTTACTCCAAAGGTGGGACAGATGTTGTTTACACATCTGTATTACCCAGGGTGTTTTCTTGTGGAAAGTCAGATTTACGTTTTAGTAAGTATGGCATAGGAACTCTGTTGGCACTATTCTAGAGGCATACACTAACTCATTAGCAACTTAGCTAGCCCCTGCCTCTGCTCACTGTAGTGCTCCTTTCTGGCTCCAAGGGTCCAGGATCCAGGTTTCCTGCCATATCAGGCATCATGTGAGCTTTACCTGACTGTAGACTTGTTTCTATGTAACTCAAGATCAAAATGCAATGTATTGCTTTGCTTTGACGAAAACTGGTGATATTGAGGGAAGTAGTAGGATATTCTGTTCGCTAGTTGTTTGTTTCCCAGGATTCCCATCCTGGTATTAGGTTCAGGGAAACTGTTGCTTGTCACAGCAGAATTTAGCCACCCTGGACTGCTGTTTTATAGAAAATAATGTATTTTTAGATAGAGTATTCAGGAAGTTCATAGCACATTATTTTATTGGCTTGGTGTGATGTTTTCCTGCTGCTTTTTCTCTGCAATGCAAATTTTTGTTTGAACTGGCAACAAGGTACCATCAGGATGGCACTAAGACTCAGATGAGTTGTCTCATACTGTGGTCTGTAATGATGATTATGATCACAGTGAAGCTGGTGCAAGAGTTGGATTATTAGATTTAATTGTTG
Source organism: Strigops habroptila (assembly GCF_004027225.2). Lineage (NCBI taxonomy): Eukaryota > Metazoa > Chordata > Aves > Psittaciformes > Psittacidae > Strigops > Strigops habroptila. The sequence goes on along the minus strand of NC_044281.2, from coordinate 26,850,455 downwards.
ATCTAAACTCCATGCTCCTCAAGTGGTAGAACTCATCTTTTATTTTCTTACAACTTTACAAAACTCAAAACTTTTGTAATAAAATTTCTGCTGTTGTCAATGACTGACACATTGACACATCTACACAAAAAAGGAAAGAAGATGCCATTTACTGAAGATGAGCTTCTTAGGATAGTCGACAAATTGAATTGGCTAGGCCAATTTAGTGTAGTGAGTGGGTCCCACAATGGTAGGCCTCATTTAGGTAGCTACTCCAACAGTATGTATTTAGATCCTTATTGCATGAAATATTTTTCCACTCAATTCTAAACTGTGGTGAACTGGCACTATACAGAGCAAAATATTCTGAAGATGTCTGAAATCTGAGGCTGCTCCATTTCTTTCTGAAGCATTGTAAATGTAACCAGATTTGCACTTTGATAAACTTTGGGGCAAGTTGTGTATTTCATTTACGAACTGAGAGTAAACAACCTGATGCTCTTCCTTTCTAATTGCTTTATCAAACTTCAGGTAGTTTCATCTTTATAAAGAATATCCTGGAAGGTACAATTTCTTTTTATGGAGATTGCTGCTTTTTCACTTGTTCTCAGTACAGTTCTTATTAATGTCCCTCATGACCTAGATTTTCCAAGAATTAAATAAATTAACAGATAGTGGTAAAGTTTTAGGACACGAATTCAAATGCTTTAGAAGGCTTAGCAAGAACTTGGTGGACAAAAAGATGTACATCATGTTTTATTATGAGATTCTAGTGCATTCACATAAAAATTATTGAAAGTTAATGTTGCTGAGGCATTCATTGTAATCACTAAGCAAAGAGCATAGGAAGCATTTGTGGTGTTGGGATGATTTCTGTTGTTGAAGATAACTTATAGAGAAGATACAGGTTGATTTTTTTAATTCCCCCTTCCCCCCCCCCCCCCGTGAAAATTATTTTCTTCTAAAGAAAATAAGGTATAATCATTTCTAAAATGAGAGACTCAATTGACTAAAAAAAAAATGAAAATGAACACACTAGGAGGTATAAAGAAAGACAGGGAGTGATTCTTCCCACTGTACAATATTCATATTTACTTACTGGGTGCATTACCACATGAACTTTCTCCTCTTTTGGCAAAAGAAAAGGTTACCTTGCCCAGTCTAAAATTCCTGATGAGATTTCAGGGCTTGCAGATGACTCAAATAAACCCAAAAAGCACCTCCCCCCCTAAAAGCCACCAAACCACCAAACTGGAGCCAAAGTCATTTTGGAACACTAGAGATGGGAGAGTCTTAAAGCTGTGGGATGTACATAGTTGGTTGGGCTAGCTGATTGGGAAGGGGTTGGGTTCCTGTCACTGTTTATTAGGTTAACTGTGCTTAAGAGGTAATAAATCTGTTAGAATAGTTTCTGAGCACTATAATTTTATAGATGTGAAACTTTTTTGAGCATGGTATTATCTTAATGGTGAATTTGTTTATGTCCTCTTAATAGTAATAATACTGTGCCTATAGAAAAGAAAGGTATGCTTGCGAGACAATAAGGAGTAATAAATTTGAGCTAAAAAGGAGTCAGAATATATATTGAAGTGGAAGCCTGGTCTTTCTCTGTAAGTGTATGATTTGATCAGAAATTAGCAGCCAAAATATCTAGTGTTAATTTTATACTGGATGGAATTTTAAAGTATTAAAATTTTAATATGTGTGTCTAGTAATCTGTTTTCATGTACAGCTACTGTTTATACAAGTACATAACTAAGTTTAAAAATGAAATCAACGTCATTCATTTTCAATGCACGATTGGTATAATCTTACTGAAAAAAAACCCTCAAAGATTTTGTGTTTAATTTTCTTAACTATGAGTAAATATAAATATGTATGTAAATAAAGCTTATCTGTAAGATAAAATGAGCTACTTCCTGAAGTTCTAAAACATTTGATGTGTGACTTTGGGTGCAGGTACCTACTGTTTATTTTCTTACTTTGAATTTTTTTTGAACCTTTGCTGAGCATGTTAAATTTGTTTTAAAGTGCAGTTTGATTTTTAAGTCATATTTAAAGTTGACTGGCAAATTAGTATATAGGAGTTATGCTTCTAAGGACTATATTGGTTTTTATTTAGCACATACAATTTCATGAATTAAATGCTTTTCTTTTTTCTCATAATGTTAGTATTCAGCTGTGTTTTCATCGAGATTTCTATATGGTGCTTAGGAGGGCTGCAGACAATTTGATAAAATCAGTGTTTAATTTTTCAAATTCATGTCAGAGCAGTTACAATTTATTGTTTGTCTCCTTAGAAACTTAATACAGAGTCATGGGAAACATGGTAGGTTTTTGGGGAGGTGTGAATTTCTTTTTTTTTTTCGATTCTATATAGGTATTAAATGATGTGCCCATTTTTTTCAGTTTCTTGATATTATTCTGGCTAGCTCTTTGTGCAGCGTAGTATTCATTTTTCTTCACTTGCCATTTAAAATTATACAGCACAGGTGGATAATATCTCTGGATATTAATCTCTGAGTGTTTTTCTATTTAGAAATAAATAATTATATTGAAATATTATTGCTACTCAAAACCAGTAAATACTTTGCTGGAGTATTTGTGTAAAATGAATGACCCCCAGTGGTCATGTTGTAAATTACCTGCTGTCTTTCACCACTTTTCCTCCTAAAGTGGTAAAAATTGAATTATTTCAGATGGGGCACCTTTGATAAATGATTTTCGTACTAGGAAATTACTTTCAATATCAAATTGCGACAGGTCTGTCCCAAAATACGTATTTTAACAGCTAAGGAGACTGCTACATAAAGAAGATAATGAGAAGACAATAAATATAACTGGAAATTGTTCAGATAAGATTCATGTGTACAAAACCGAGATGTGCACTCAGTTATGTTTAGGCATTTCACAAATATATTTGTTTCTTCATGCTTTAAAAGAAAAAAATAACTAAAGATCCTTTTCAACCTAAATGAAATGGCACCAGGAGGACCTTATAGTAATAGCCAAATAATTTTGATGTCTGCTCATCATAACGCAGTGTTAACATTTTGAATTATAAAGTATTATTCCCTTTATTAGTTATCTGTATTAATGATAGACACAGAACCAGCATTTTATCTGCAAACACTCCCTCAATTATACAAAAGGAATATTTTATGGTTCTGATTTTATTCAGATCAATAGGAATAGAAGATTATTGGGACCTTAGAGGCTCAAATGCTGTATACTGCATAAACAGATCTCTGCTTTGTAGCATTTTTTCCCCTACAGCAAGTTCATTTAATGGGTCCTTAATATCCATATATATGTTATGCTACCTAAAGTATCACTTTATAGAAATACAAAATATATATTGTTTCTATTTTTTTTCTTTTCCTTTTTTTACTGGGGATTTATATTAAACTAAGCTTTACAGCGTGTAATACATAGAGATAGTCTCTTTTCTCTAGTTTTCTAGTGTGTGTGTTTACACATACATGTGTATATGTTTTAAGATCTTGTGTATTCTGTAGGTAACCACTGAATGCAAGTAAAGCAAAGAAGAATCACAGTCACTCAGCTCTAAATCAGATTCAAGCCTCATCCAAAAAGGAGAGGAACGATAAAACTCTTTAGGATGATAACTTGCCCTCCTTTTCCAGACATTAATGAGCCCCATTTGTACTAAATTTCAGTTAACATCAGTGCTGGAAGTAGCAGTAAGAAAGAATTGCAGGTTATAAATATAATTCTAAGCAGCACGTCAGATTCTCTAGCAAACCCAGGCTCAGTTTCTGATAAAAATGGAAGTGTCATTCGTTGCTGCATTTTGCACATTGTCCTTAGGCTGCTTACTCCCACTCATGCCAGCTGCCAGATCTTTTCCAACCCCCACTCAGCATCTGATGTAGGTTTTTTATATCAAATCCTGATTGAAATATAGTCTGTGTGGACCTTAATCTGATTCAAAGGGAGATCACCTCAAATTGTGAAGTCTGAGATAGATTCCATACAACATGAGGAAAGAATCATCATGTGATCGCGATGTAACTTGCAAGGGATTGTCTAACATAAACACAGAGTCAGTTCAAAGGAACTAATGTAGAAGCACATTAAAGGGAGAAATAAATTCTCTAAACCCATGTGTCTGAAAAGGCATTACAAGGAGAGGTGAAGGTTTGATGGAGAGATTTTATGGTAGATGCAACAGAAACAAGATAAGCCCTAACACATTCTGTATGAGACCTACAAAGCTATCAGAGGCCAACAGAAACAGAACGAGGAAAACGAGAAATTCAAGCCACTACATTCACATAGATACATATATTGACAATTTAACCAGAAATTCAGAGAAGAAAAGATGCTTCAAAAGGGGATGTATATGTATATGTATAATATTAATCCCATGGTTTAAGAAGAGTAAGTGGTTACTTAGTGTTGATTGCCCGTGGCAGGGGGGTTGGAACTAGATGATCTTAATGTCCTTTCCAACCCTAACTATTTTGTGATTCTATGATGGTATATTGCCTGTTAATTTATGTATTGCCAGTAGTGTGAAATGGGGATCCTTTTACCTCTTTGCAGTAACCCAGAAAAGAATAGCAACCCCTCCCCGCCAGCTCTCAGTCTTTCCACTCGGTATGTGAATCTTATATATAAACAAAGAGGGCATCCTACCACTTGCATCTCATTGTGATGGCTGGGAAGGAAGTCAGTGCTGTTTGGCACACTAATATGTAAATGTGAGTTCATTAGAGTATAAAAATGAGCTCATTAGATACATTTCTGTAAGCTTTTTCCTGAAGAATATTTTCTATGGTACAGTTATAGTATTCGTTACAGTTATCACAGTTCTCTAGAGAGTCCTTTGACTTATTTCTAGGATACACTGTTAACGTTACAGTCATGTTGTACCTGTTCTACACATTAAAGCGTTAGAGGACTTGGCTCAATCTAACAACCAAGTGTTTTTCATAAACTCTAGGAACAGAGAAAAGAGCTTTTCAAGGAATTACAGCTATGATTTACCTCAGCAGGGGTTTAGTGTTTTTTTAAATTTTTAAAGTATTTTCTTAAAGTTATGGAGATTAAGGATGTTAACCAGCATTTTTAGTTTTTCCCTAGTCAGTTGACCTCAGTATAAAGCCAACATGCATGCTGCTTATTTTCCTAACACAAGGAACTTTAAAGAGAGCTAAAAGTAATCATTTTAAGATGTAAAAATTTTTGTATTATTCTCTTCAGTGTTATTCTCATTTTTAGTAAGCTGAATGCTGAATATACGATATAGTAAACCCACAGAAAACTCATGAATGTTAGTAGTAACATCAGAAGACAAAAAAAATCTTGCCAGACCTACAGTGTTTATATAAGCCTTGATAAGTGAGCTATGGGAATTTTGGTTTACTACCTGAAGTTGTTACCATGTCCCTTGGGGCTACTTAGTGAGCCGCAGTGTGCTGCTGCTAAAAGAATGCTAAGTAAGTATTCATAAAAGTGTAATAATAACTCACTTGTCATCTTCATGGATCTCAATACACTTGCTTGATGGATTTGGAGTATCTAGATCCAGAAGTGTGGTTATGGCTCATCTTTAGTGATTGGAGTGCTCTAGCAGAACTAATGGAACCTGACATCAGGCACAATAGGGTCAGAGGCAACCCAAAGGAAAGAGATTGTTCTAGGAAGGAGCATCAAACATCAAAAGAAGGGGAGAAAGCTTGATCTGTAGTCTTTGTAAGCTATGAGTGTTCAGACCCTAAGGAACTGTAGGTATTTTAGGGGAACATTTTGTTCCATGTTTTCAAGGGATTATAATATTTATTTATTTCATCAGGTGATACATAATGTGATTCAAAACCTCCCAAATGCAGAGATTTCTTCCCTTATTGGGAATTTTAACCTGTATAATATAGACTAGACTTTCTAAGGTTGGTTATAATAAATAGGTTTGCTGAATTAATTGATTCCTTTGTTTCTTCACAAGATCTTTGCACAAAATTTGCAGAAGTGCTTCATAGATAGTTTCCCTACTTGGTAGTCTGCATTAATTATAAGGTTAGACCTTTTAAAACATTATATAGGAAAAGAATTAACTTATAGTTTGTGAAGGGAATGTAAAGTTATTAAAAAAGTTCATTTTGTTCTGGTCTTACATGAGATTTAATAGTACATAACGTTTTATTTCCTTTGAGGCTTTATATCAAAAACAATTGAAGTTTGTGTATTTTTTTTTTTCTTAAGCTGTTAGACTGTTACAGAGAAAGATCCTCTTTCTCCCTCTGTCTCTCTCTCTAATGTGGTAGTCCTTGTCACCTTAAAAAAAAACAACATACTAAGTAGTACATAATGCTCACTTTTCTCATTAGAATTATGAAACATATACTATCAGGATGTGAGTGAGGAAAAAGGACTTTAACAGAAATGCACTATTTTTTATTCTATATCTTTCACCTTTCAGTTATATCCTGTTTTCAAAGACTACATGTTTTCTAACAGAAAAAAAGGAAATTAAAACAAAAAAGAGAGTGGAGGAATCAGAGTACATTATAAGAGAACCAGGCTGTAGTGGCCAAGGTTGGATATCAAATAGCCCAAAATGTCCAGCAACTTTCAGTGTTTTCCAATACAGAGTTCCCGTTCCCAAATTGTTTCTTTTCTCCCAGACCACTTTCCTGATCTTGTGCTCTGATATTCTTTTGGTTTTCCCAGCATTTCCTACTATTCCCAAACACTTCATACCTGAAGGAAAATTATCCATTTCTCCCAGTCAATTTTAGTTTAAAGCTGTCTTCAGCTTTACAAAGAAATTGATGAATTTTGAAAGATACTTAATTGGTAACTAGAATATATACATGCATTAGTAATCAAATTAGTTCTGTAAAGCTCATTTTAATATTGAAGAATATTTACCATTTCAGAGTATCAAAACCTGCTTATAGACAAAAGCTTTGATGTAGTCATTTCCAGAAAGGATGGGAGCCTTAAGTGGACTCTGGCATGTGTGAGATTGTTTTATGATTCCTGCTTTAAAACGATTAAGTAAAAACATGTAATCTCTTTGGCAGTTACAATTTAAGTGAAATCATGTAGTGAGAATACAAGCTAAATTCTTCAGAGTTGTAAGACCTTAAAGTTCATGGCAGTACTTCTTAACTCTCTTCCTGGTATAAGCAGCATAACAATAGAGTTGGGAGTCAAATATAATGTAATTAGGTGCTTTTCACAACAATTTTTATAGCTGTCAGCATAGGGAATTATATATATCTTTAGTGAAGAGATTCATACTGAGAACATGGTACTACAGATCTGTTTGCTGGCTAAAGTATTATATGAGTTCTTTTTGATTTTTTAATGTTATTTTACAGGCTGCTTATTTTCAAATGTTCTACTTACAATGCGTTTCTTGTTTTTTTTAAGATGGTAACTGACAAACTGAGCTAAATGTCCCTTTTTCAAAAGCATTTGAATGGTGTTAGTTTTTTATGGGTGCATGAAATAAGAATTCATATACACATATGCAAGTAACTTCAATTTTCATAGGACTTTGTCTAATTTTTAAATTTTATCTATTTAATCCTTGAAAGAGAGGTTGAATTATATCTATGTATTTATCCAGTTATTGTGTAATAATTTTAGTCATTGAAAATACTTGTGTTTCTCTGCCATTTATGAAAAGTTCCAGAATGAATATAACAGAAGTACATTATGCATTCCAGCTTATAGAGACAGATTTACTAGACAGATCTCTAGTGTAAGATAGAAGCATCATAATGACCTGGCCAGTCATTTATTTTATTTACAACACTGCCAAAGGACTGCTGAAGTTGCTGGGTTTATTTTCTTTAGAAACACTGGTATTTCTTGATTATCTTCAAAGAGATTACCAAATGGCCTCCAAATGTTAACAGTATTTGGCCAAATGCTGATCCCCTATTTGTTCAGTCAAATGCATGTTCTTTCATTATTTTTCATTCACAGTGGTCCTCTATATGTGTTTTATGTATTTTTTATATATATATAATGTTAATTTGTAATTATTCTTTTCAGCAAAGGATACATTCTATCCCTTGAAGTACCTTACAGGTTAATTTATCGTAGAGTTCTGCAATCTCCTCCAGCGTGTAAAACACCCCAAATCTGGATTTTCATAGACTTTGTTCTTGCTTCACTGCTTGAAGCAACACTGGTGGAAACATGGGTCCCTTAAACTGCACATTAATTAATCATCATTAACATGGTAATCATTTCCTTAAGTCCTCTTATTTGAGTGTAGTACAGTGTCGTTCTTTGTAAAGCGTGTATCATTTAAAATAAAATCAACATCTGTTGTTAAATAATTCATGATATTGATCAGTCATTTCAAGACTGAAAATTTACTTGAGCGTTTGTCAAAAGGTTACCATTTTCAACTGAGCACCATTCTTCAGCTCTTCAAAACTGTTAGCCTTTGACAAATTGTATCACAATTAATTGTGTGTCACACCATAGAACTTACTTGTGAACTATTCTTTTTGGCTGACGTAGCCTCTAAAAACTGAATCTTTTCATTGTATAGAGAGTGGAATCATTCTAAACTAGGGCAGTAGTGAATAATTCTGCTCTGGTGGGAATATTTTCCTTTTATGTGAATAGAATGTTTTCAGAGAACTGCTACTTTCTGAAAAGAAAAAAATAGAAGAGCTATTAAGTTATCTAAATGCAGCTGACCAAATAGCTGTGTACACTTCAAAACAATACCAGCTAAGGCCTCTTAAATTTTTTGATGTGTTAAATGAATTAGCTTAATAACTTGAGCATCTTAGACTGTGATCACTTATGTTATTGTATTGTTGATCACTTGTGGTCTGGCATATATGCAAATTTACTACTAAGTATATTCAGAAAATTATTAGATTGGCAGTTATTGGTTCCATTTATAAAAGGATTAGATGAACACATTTGTTTAAATGAAACAGAATTTCCATGCATTTGATAGATATATGGGTAGTGCACACAGATGTTTCTATCTGCAAACACCCAATATCTCTTGAAGTTCAATGTCTGTGATCTGGAAATCACACTGGAACATTTTCTTATGTGTGCATGTGCTATAGTGTAGCACATGGTGGATTTCAGTTTACTGTGAGTTTTGGTGATTTCGCATTAACACTGCAGTTAAACTGCCACAGTCTAGCTAGGGATATAATAGGTCACCATTTCCAGCTGCCATTGTGATATATTCATGGGCAGGAAGGAACTGTCGGTGGTCTGTTTTAGTGGGTTTTGTATGTTCGTTTTATGGAGGGTTTTTTTGTTTGGTTTGTGTTGTGGTTTTTGGTTGGTTGGTTGGTTTTGGTTTTGCTTTTTTTTCAATCAAACCACTTTCCTAAAGGCAGGTTGAATCAGTTCATTTAGAAAAGTGAACACTGAAGCAAACTTCCAAAGCAGCTAGTGAACTTAAAGTGTCAGAATGTCTATAAGGGACCTGCCTGCGTAAATACGTGCTATATATCTTTGGAGGGAAATCTGTCAACTGTAGAACACATGCGTTGGCTCTTCTTTATGCATTACGCAAAATGACATCTGTTGACACTTAAAGTATTGTTAGCAGCAAAAACCAGAAAGACATGGCATGTGAAGGCAGTTGTGGCTGCCAGCAACTCAGATTGTATTACATGGCAGCCTTGGAAATCTCTATTAGACTCTGTAGGGTGTCAAAATATAGGTAACTTGACAAGGCTGGCTGAGGAGTTTGTGGGTAGAGAGCTGAAGGATTTTTGACTGCTGAATTAATGACAGTTATTTTACAGTGAGAACTTCAAATCTATGGACTTGCAGCAAAGCTGTTTACTGTAATAATGGTGATATGCATCTTTTCATTCTTGGGGAACCTTTCAGGCTTCCATTAGTTCACCGACTAGGACCAGCAACATTGTTATCAAGAGAACTCCACAACTTCAGTAAGCTGTCACTGTGGTGGTATATCACTCTCTAAGCATCCAGTAAAACATTGACAGAGAAGGAAAGATGCCCCAACCATCGGCTAATGTCTTTGTAACTGATTTCTATTAGCACATGTTGATAATGATGTGTTTGATCTTAAAAGGAATATGATACTAAAAATTGGAAGTTGAAGGCCAGACTGCTTGGAGGGCTAAAAATTGTAGGTATTTCAAGAAACACAGCCAAGGAGTTGGTTTCTGTAGGTTTAATTTCAATGCCATTTAGAGATTAAACCTAGATAATATTCTATAAAGATTTACAAATTAAGATGTTAGGAAAAAAACCCACCAAACCCAAACCTAGACATCTGTATGTCCTTCTGCACCTATGTTAATATTGCTATTAGGTTTTAATTTTCTTAGCTCAAGTATTTAAATCTGTAGAGACAGCATTGCTATAAAATACTGGTCTTTTCTGTGCAGCAAACAGTGGACCTATGATCTTTTGTCAATTATTTCCAAAGATAGCCATGATGTAATTTCTGCAGCCTAGTTGTCAATCCAGGACTTTTGTAAACTAAATTCAGAACATTTTCTTCCTACATGTACTCACGTTGCTTTTCTCTGTTATCAAAGCACTTTTCCTTGATTTTCTTTCATAGTATTGTTGCCTTTTAATATTAGAATAACATTTGATAATATTTATACAAATATGTTTTGCAAAAATTCACTTATATCTAAATCACAGGAGAATTACATTGCTTAAATTGTGGACTTCCTCTGAAACACAGCAAGGTAGCTTTATATTTCAAGGTGGATCAGGAAAAAGCAATCCCTCTTTTCTATTAATTTTGATGTGCAAACAAACTACAATTCCTATGTTTGCCAATGCCTTCAGAATTCATAGGATATTATAGGAAAGGCATTTTCTTCATAATACACATTTTTGTAATTACTTCTTTTCTTTCATGGAAAACAACATTAGGTAATGATTACAAAATAAAATAATGAAGATAAATACTCATTTTAACTTTGTTGCATCTAATTTATGTCCTTAGTATAGCAGCTATAAGATTGTATTTTTGTTGGCCTTATTTTTCACTGCTTAAATCCCTGTAAATTAATTTTTAGTGCAGAAGGCAATTTTGAGAGCACTTACTGGGGAGGGCAGATTAAGAAATCAATTTCACAAATAATACTTGGCAGCTTTTACTTAAAAGTAAAACCAGCAATTTATAATCTTGCAGCTTCTGGACAGCTTCTAATATTTCCATCGAAAAATTCCTCTACATCTTAGCCATTAAAATTTTCCACAAGGTTAAATATTCACTTGCTAGGTTTTGGCCTAGAAGAAATTTTATTCTGGCATCAACAGGCTTTAATGGCCTTGACAGGCTGCCCAGGGACCTCCCCTGCACGTAGCTCAGAGGCTGCTTAAACTCAGCGCTGACCAGGCTGTAGAGGTGCTGCCCAGCCTGGTTCCCAACTTTAGCTGGGATTTCCTGGGTTTACCCAGACCTCCTCCCTGCCTTGCCCACCTCCTGAGGATCAGGACCCTTGGTGGAACCCATTTCTGGCAGCATCTTGCTGCACTGGAACAGGCTGGTGGCGCTGCAGAAGGCCTCTGCTGTGAGTGAGGGTCCTCCCAGGGAGCAGCCACTGTCACTCTTCCCCAATGGTCAGCACAGAATGGGGCTCCTGGGATGCCCAGGCAGGGTGCCCCACAAGGCTGGCCTAGGCTGTGAAGGCTTACTGGTGCCCTCAGACCAGTATGAAGGGAAGCCATTCATGCACTTTTGTGAGACATGGCAGTGACACAAACATGTTTTGAATGTTTAGGCACTTTTCAGTTATAAAATTAAAATTAAATAAAATAAAAATTAAATTCCCAGCCAATCCCAGGAAATAACCAGAGAGCTTGGCAACAATTGCAGTCATCTTAGCTGAGAAAGGAAACAGAAAAAAAACCCCCACCCTTCTGTTTCAAAATCTGGTGATCAGTTTAAAGCCGAACATGTGAAGAGGCAACAGAGTGCTTTCCCTGAAATTTGCTAGAGAGTCGGTGGAGCCTTGATTGCTTAAATCGGATAAAATGAATTTTAGGAATATCCACAAATCAAGGAGATCTCAAATTCAAAAATTAATTGCTTCCTGTGAAAGGGAATGGTTTAAAGCCATTCCCCCTTGTCCTATCACTACATGTAGGCACCCTGTAGATATTGGAAGACTGTTAAAAGTCTCCAGTAAGCGTTCTCCAGGCTGAACAAGCCCAACTCTCTCGGCCTGTCTTCACAGGAGAGGTGCTTCAGTCCTTTGGTTATCTTCATGGCCCTCCTCTGGACTCACTCCAACAGGTCCATGCCCTTCTTACAGTGGGGGCCCCAGAGCTGAACGCAGTACTCCAGGTAAGGTCTCACCAGAGCAGAGGGAGAGAATCACCTCCCTTGACCTGCTGGTCACGCTTCTTTTGATGTAGTCTAGATACAGTTGGCTTTCTGGGCTGCAAGCGTACGTTGCTGGGTAACGTTGAGCTTTTCATCAACCAGTACCCCCAAATCTTTCTCCTTAGGGATGCTCTCAATCTATTCTCTGCCCAGCTAATCCCACAAATACTTGTGCTTGGGATTGCCCTGAACCAGGTGCAGGACCTTGCACTTGGCCTTGTTGAACTTCATGAAGTTTGCACTGGCCCACCTCTCAAGCCTGTCAAGGTCCATTTGGATTGCATCCCTTCCTTCCAGTGTGTCAGCCACACCACACAGCTTGTTGTTGTCAGCAGACTTGCTGAGGGTGTACTCAGTACACTGTCTGTGTTACTGACAAAGATGTTAAAAATACAATAATTCAGACTTCCAGCAACATGTAGTGCAGTATCATTAATTGTAGAAATAAGCTTTGGACAGCTACAGTTTGCCTCAACTCTGTGAGAGCATTTATATTGGAAAAGCCGAGATTATGAATTCAGGAAATTGTGAGCTTGTACACCAAAACACACCTGAAGTTTTCTAGGTCATCCAGGGGGAAAACTGGTAGTTTTCCTGCTGTGCTCTATTTATGTTACTATGGACACTATATCCACAAGATCAAGGTTCTGACGAATTGGTTGTTGAGTAAATGCAAGGTTAAGTACAGAATATGTTATGAGCATAGGGTAAGATGAATAACAAATGAACAAAAACCCAAAACAACAAACTAGACCAAAACCCAAACCTATAAACCCGATTTTATAGCTGAAGGGAAGAGGTGCACAGGTAGAATGATTTGAGGAGAAACCAATATATTCATTTGCTTTTTAATCATTTGTCTTACATACAGAATCAGTTCTCTGTCTTAAGGTTTCATAGCCTCAGTTTGCTTTTTTTTTTATTTAGTACTAGGCAAACTCAAGTGTGCTGTGCCTGGTGGTTTAACCTGTCCCATAGCAGAACTACAGTTTTGGTTGAATATTGTAGCTCAGATAATTCCTCATGGTTCAAATTTTGGTTATGTGTGTGTAAGAATTGTTTTTGAATGATAAACATAGGAAATGTAATCTTTTGTATAATGATACCAATACAGGAGCAGTACTACAAGCTAATTTTTCCTAGTGGTGTTTGGAAAAACAATCTCTGGTAGAAAAGACATGAAATTTTCAGTCTCCTTGCAGCATGTTGATCATTCCAGTGACAGTTGGTGTGATTACAAAATTTATTTAATGGATTTTAAGATTGTCATTGTTATTGTTAGTGGTAAGCCTGAGGCCTATGCATCTTGATCTTTAGAACCTCTCTAAAGATTCTCTGTACTTATGCTACATAAAAAAAAATGAGAAAGTAACCTCTTCTCTACCAAACCCAGAAGAAGTGTCAAAACATGTGTGGATGTACAGGACAGACAGACAAGCAGAAAGGGGAAAGAAAATAATTGAAAGAAATAAAATGTACCTCTTTACCACTTCCCCAAAATAAATTAAGATCATTAAGCTTATTCATTTTGGGCAATATGCCACACCTTTTTGGATCGAGAGCTCTGGCTTAACATGTAATAATTATTGTCTTACTTGCCAGACTCTCAAAATATTTGGGACTCCCATGACTTTCTGTCATTTTTGGGCAGCTGCTCAGAATCTCTTGAACAGCTGCTGTTAGCTCAGGAATTTCTGGCTGATCTTCTTGTGAGATTGCAGTTGAAGCTCCAGCTGGTAATTTTGCGTTGCAGGCCTCACCTGTCACCAACATAAGTGTCTGTTCTCATATTTTATATTTCCTGATAGCAACTCACTCCATTTCCTCTTATTTTTCTTTTTCTTATTTAGCTCCTCAGAAGGGAAAGACAAATTGAAGTTCTCCAAGAGAACAATTAGGGTTATCAGCAGTGAAGGCAGAAGGCACCATAGGGACCATCAAACAGTGGAGTGACATCACTGGTCATCTTCCCCCAAAATTGAGCTAGTATTTGCTAGTAGACTTAGTTTATTTTTATCTTTGGTCTTTTCTCCTACTTCTGCCAACAGTAGAGTTGGGAAGGACAGATGAACAGGTTAGAAGAAGATAGCATTCATGATTTACAATGACAAAAGTGTGGGTGCCAGTGTTGGAATCAGAATTTTGAAAACAGACTAAGGAGGAACACCCTTTGAGTTTTTTTAAAGGTGTCCTTTGGTGATGCTTTTGCTCTGCTCTTGCTTTTCCTTGAATTAGCAAAACCCAACCTTGAATTAGTTCATACCCAACTGAAAATCATCATAAGGTAATAGTGATATATTAATTACTTTAGGTGATATTTGAAACTAATTCCTTGGCATTCACGGTACTATTTTGGATTTGCAAGGAAAAAAAACCAAACAAACAAAACCCAAAACAAACCAACAAATGCAATTTTCATTGGTCCATATGAGCTTTTTTTCTCAGAAGGTAAGTCCATTAGAGACAGCAAGCTATGATCTGCAAATCCTGACCAAAGGCCAGACTAGTGTCTCTTGCTAAGCCATTGGGACTGCAGAATCTTCTAACCCAGGCTGTAACCTGAATATTTATTTTTTATCTTTGGTACTTGCTTAAGCAGTTAGTTTACAAGTAGAGGTCATAGGCAATTTAACTATGAAGAAATTGTGCCGGTTGGGCACATCTGTGGCAATAGCAGTGATAACTTCCAAAAGAACCCCTTTTGGCAAAAACAAGTGAAAAATAAGCATACTGTTCTGTGAGCTGGCACAACAACGATGATTTTCTCTGCCAACAGAACACTGTCATGGCTGTTTAGTACTATTTAAAACAATAATCTTCCAATATTTTGGGAAGGGGAGGCATCATGTTGTGGGATGGAAAGATGAACAAATTTGGCAGCAGACTGGTCAACAGGTTCTTTCACCACATAGACGTGTTCCCTCTCAAAATTTGTAATTCGTGCTAAAAATTACATTTAACCACATTTGTAGTAAATTTAGAGAAAATGTTAATGTTTAACTTGGCTGAGCCTCTCCTAACTCTTAAATGTTAGACCTACCCTGTAACTATTATGGAGCCTGTTAGGGGTGAAAGAAGATTGTTAACTATAAAAATATTGCTTGTCGTGCTTATATTCAATGTCATACTTCTGTATCCTAGTCACACAGAGCATTGGACATGTTGATTCCCTCCTTCTTACAGTTTATGAAGATGAGTTTCAAAAGAACTTTTTAAGAATCATTAAATCTATGTATATGTAGAGTTAAGAGTGCGGCAGCTGGGCTTAATATATTAACAAGAGTGATTTCAGTGTATCTTCCTTTATTGTACTTTCTCTTCAAAAATTCTCTCAAACTGTGAGGAAGGCTGAGAAATAACTGAAACCATTATCTTTTTCCTGTTTTTCTTCACTGATGTATAGAGCTATATAAATTTATTTTTTCTACTTCCAGTCACAAGAGTTTCATCATATATCTTTCTTGTTCAGAAGGTGGCACCCACCTCCTCTCTTATCTACCCCCACCCAAACCCCCATGCCCTTACCTGTACAATTTAGCAAACTGCGTTAGGGTTCATTGGATTAAAGTGATGGGATGAATTCCTGCTGCTGTTGTGGAAGTCAGGCAAAGTTCCCTTTTAAGTATTAATTATTTTATAAAGTTTCCTGAAGACCAGTAATGTCTACCCTTCTAAATATTGTCTTTCTCAAATATATATTGAAAAATCAGTAGAAAATTCACAAAACACAGCAAAGTCTGGACCAATTGCTAGGAATTTTTCTCCTTGACAGGGGAAAGCTGCATTAAAAGAATTGTTGAGATGATTGTCTTATTTTTTGTCCTTAGTCATTATAATTAATACAACTGTCAAGCACAAAACGTTTTTGCATTGTAGACAAAGTCTGTGCTTGTCAACTACACAATCTATCAGTACATGGAAAACAAGGTGTTGGGATGGGATGATGTACTCAGTGGTACAAGAGTGAACATGATAGTGACAGCCTTCTGGAAGTTTTGCACCAAAGCTTAATAGTGAGTAGATGAGTTTGATTAATCGTCCAGAAATAAGTTTTCTGACTGCTTGCTACATAGATAAAACTTGGGTTTATTGAAAGACAGAGTTTTGTATGTAAGTAAGTGACTAACAGTGAAAAGTAAATCAGAATTCTTTGTATTGATTGGGAGTGTCACTAACAGTTTTACCAGGTTTGGAGAGATGAAAATGAACCTGCCTGTGTAGATTAATCAGTGGAATAACCTCTCAGGCAGGAGATAAATGAAAATAAATTACTTGCCTGCACAAGAATAAAATCTATTGAGACTAGTCTAATATCAGAAGTGTCTCACTCAAAGGCTACTACGTGATGAATATTTGGATCTTTCCTCTTTTTCTGTGTGCAAACAAACAAACAAAAAAAAATAACCCCCAAGGTTGAATGCCTTCAGAACACAAAGAGGACAGGAAGAAAATTAAGTCTAACAGAAAACAGAAGAACAGAAAATTAAGTCTAAAATTTTAGTAAACAAGCAGACAGCTACAGGTTAGTGGTAAAGAAATACCACAAAAAGGAGGGTGGTGGGGGAAATAATATATTTGGCAGGTGGTCAACATTTATTTAAAGACAGATTTTTTCATTCGTTGAGTTTTAGATCTTAAAATTGGCAGACATTACACTGAAGATTGCTTTTTCTCACATTGTTCAAAAGCAGTCTTTGGATTTATATTCTTCTTGGCATCCAGAGAGGGTAGCAAGAAGGCAATACAGTATGAAGAAAAGTCTGTGAAGTACATACAAATGCATGTATAATACTTAAAAAAGCCGTTCCCAAAGGAACAGTTACTTGCATAGAAACAAGATTATGCAAAGAAACACTTCTATGCAACAAAACGTGGTAACCCACAATGAAAATAGACCTTAGCATGACAGTAGACCTGCTAAGCAAATTAATATTCTGAGAATTAACTTCACAGCATGTGGCTAGTAAAATTCCATGCAGGTGCATAACTATTTATATAAATCTTCATCTTCATCCTAATGAATTCTTGAAAAGATATTTTAGTAGAGGAGGAGAGGAGTTCAATGGTGGTTTGCTAAAATAAATAAAATAAGCTTTAATTTTTTTGAAACTACGGATCTCGGTGAAGAGCTGAAGCTCATAATGGAATGAAAAACAGCAGATGGGAACCTGGAGCTGGGAAATACTAATTGCTGGCACCACCATCATGATACATTGATCAGGAGATCACAAGATGAGTTTTGAAAACTTGGAGTCTTCCTAGGTCAAGCAGAACTATTAAGAGACTGCCCCTTTCTGCACCTCCCTGCTTTCTAAGGAGTTGTTGCTCCGCTGAGGGGAACAAGGGAAGTATTACCCTTGCAGTATCATACTGTCGCTGTGAAGAGCATGGCACAGACTCTCTGAGTAGGATCTTGTCTGACAAAATGGGGAAAGGAATCAAGCTCTCCTGCGTTTAAAGAGATCTATACAGCCAACCTACCCACTAGATTCCTTGAAAACATTGTTTGGAGTGGGAAGGGGTTTGTGGTACTCTAATTTATTTCTACCTCTTCTGACTTTAGATAGCTTAGGTTCTCCCCAGCAGTTTGGGTTGAGTGATGGCGAAAGCAGCTTCCTGATGAAGAGAACACAGAACTAGTTTTTCTCACTGTCTACACTGCCATGTCAGTACAACTGGCAGTCATATGATGTTCATATGCAGCTTGGTCTTAATTCCCAGTGGATACAAGGAAGCTGGTACTTCAGCTTGGAATTTGTCAAACTGCTGGCTGAAACACATGTATGTGAAGGGAAGGAAGCAAATGGTGTGGGGATGTGGCAATGAAAGTGTATAAGATTTGGAATGTCCTTAGTGCCTTTATTATAAGTCTTTCTAAACTGCCTTGTTAACTTCCTTGGAAATGAGGATCACGTTAAATTGAAGAGTCATTTAAGATGGAAGTCTGCTTTATATTTGGACCACTATAGTACTTGATGTGACTATCAGCCAGCCTTATCTATATGTAACTTGCATAGCAAAAATCAGAGAAAAGAATTTAAGCTTCACAGGAAATGTTTAAACCATCTGGAAAAATGGTTGAAGGAAATTTCCTCATGCTATCTCCAAAGACAAATAAAAATAAAATAAATTAAAAAAGGACATCTAAATGTTCAGCTATTACAAGATTTAATATTGGTTTTAACTGTCTAGATTTTAATTGTCTTTAATAAGCACATCTGTAAGGGCCTTAAAGCTATCAGTACTTTTTGTACGGCCTAATTTTCCTTCCAACTTCCTTCCATTCATTCCTTCTCCAAGGACTAGCCTAGAATGAAATAAATCTAATAGTGATTTGCAACGCATGAATGACTGACAAAATTTTGTCCCTTGGCTCTACAAAGAAGGAATTCAAAGTGAAGAGAGACAGCTTAGAAACAACCTATTCTTCAGCTAAAGTTGTTGTGACTATAACAAATCAAGATGGTGATGGGAAAAGAAGGGAGAAGAATTAGCCTATAAGGAGAGCTTTCTGCCTTCTCAGAAAAGTGACCAAAGAGTTTTTCATTATAAAATATATAAAAGTAAAGAATTTTTTGGGATATTGTACTCATATTTTTCAGAGGTTTTTAATATCATCAAATGAGTGCAGAATATCTCTTAATGAATTCTATAATTTCTGTTCCTTTGAATCATTTAGATGGCTCAGAGAAAGTAAAAAACCAAATGTGGGTGATAAAAGTTTACATATTACTTTCTATACCAGTGTCTTTTTCAGAAATGATACATGGCAAATTGTTATTAGATTTTCCTGTGGATATTAAGTTTCTGAAAGAATTGACAAGGTAAAAGTTGGAGTCAGCTTTTAGGCACCCAGTTCATACTGGACATCAGCCTTTACGTAAGTTCTAGGCTAAGGCAACATGATGATGGCAGCAAACTGCTGCACCATCCTGGCCTCAATGATTGTCATCCGGTTTTGGTTTTGTTTTGGTTTTTTTTTTCCTTTCTGGAGTTGTATTGACTACAATTTGCCAGGATCACTGTTGTCAAATCAGTTACAAAATATTAAACCCAGTCAGTCTTCCTTTATTGAAAACTTACAATTGGTGGCAACAACAAAGATTTTAGCTCTGTTAGGAAACTTCCTTCTGGGGGAAGGAAGAAAGCCTTTATTACTGCTTTCAAAGTTCAGAAAGTGCAATGTCAGACACAAATTTCTCACTGCAAGATAAGATATTAAATGCCTTCCCATATTTTTAAGTCTTGATATCATACAGGTATTATTTGCCTGTAAGCTTAGGTTTAATTCTAAATGTAAACACTACAGTCAGTCTTATGGAATCAAAGACTAAAATAGAATGAGCTCTATTCTGCTAATGAAGTGCTAGTCATACTCCCACAGAGAACTTTCATGCACATCTAAAGAGAAAAGGAAGTGCCACCTGCATATAATGAAGTATTATATCCACATTTTCATGCATACTTCAGTACAGAAAAGAATAGCTGATCTGAATTCTACGTAACAAAAGAGGAAAATAAAAGGTGTTTTTTGTTGTTTTTTCCTGGAACAAATGATGATATTTATAGTTAGTTATGCCATTACTGACATAAAAGGAGAAAATGCAGAGAAGAGTTTCAGTCTAATTTCTGCCGGGGAATTGAAGTAGGTAAGCAGTCTAATTATACAAGAGATTTATTGTGTGACGTGCTCTATCAAATGTGAAGCTATCGTGACCCTGAGTACATTTATCCTAGATAATCAAATGTCTGCATGGTTTTGGTTTTGGTGGTGGTTTTTTTTTTGGTTTTTTTTTTTGTTTTGTTTTGTTTTGTTTTGTTTTATTGGTTTTTTGGGTTTTTTTGTTTTGTTGTTGTCGTCGTGGTTTGGTTTAGTTTTTTTTAAGGCTTTCTTTTTTGGGAAAAAGAAAGCTTCAAGGTGTGAAATTTTCAATGTTTCAAGTTACATGGGTATCTGGAAGATTCTTTAGAAGGGTTTGGAGCATATGATTTGAAATGTATGTCTAAGGGTCTGCGACAGTATTTTCTAATAATTATAGCTTCCTGAAGCGTATGAGAAGATGAGGTGCAGACTGTCTAAAGCATGCCTTTGACATCAGGTTTGACAGCAGTCTTCCACTGAAACAGTAACTTCCATCAAAGAACATTTGTAGTATAGAGCTTTATAGTTCTAAATACCCAAAGCTCTGTGAGGCTCAGTTTATCATCTCAGTTCTGTGGAATCTTATACTGAAGATTGCAGATACTCTGTAGGGACAGAAAAAGTGAATGGTGGAGAGCAAAGAAAACTTGGTGGCTGGAAAAAATTCCTTAGAGTAAAAGATTTAAAGAGCTTAATCACTTTGGATTCTCGAGAATATAATTGATGTGTGATTTGGCTATACTGTAGTAAGTATCTTTGTGGAAGAAAGTAAAAGGCTGTTTAATGTAATAAAGGCTTGACAAGGATCAAGCTGATGCTGGACAAGCTCAAATCAAAAATCAGGTGTAAAATATTAATAATGTGAGTGACTGCCCACTGAAATAATCCTATCAAAAGAAAATGAGGACTTCTGATCTCTGTGTTTTTCATGTTGGGAATGATTGCTTTTTTGCCTGAAAAAATGTGCTTTATCAAAACATAAATTATACTTCAGTTAAAATGCCAATACTTTACTCCTTTCAGACGTAAGCTGGTGAAGTTCAGTGGCTTGTGGTGCACAAGACATCCAGCTAAATTCGTTAAGAGTTTCCAGTTGAATGCTTATCTTGGGATCCTACTGTCTTTTCTTAATGTACCTGTGTAAAGAATAATGATAATCTGTATGTCATGAAAACATCTATGTGGAACTTAGATATCCAAGATCCCTTCCCTTTTCAGGATAGAATATCTAAAGGCAGGAACTGTACAGAAGTGGAGCTTGTGCCTTCTAAAAAAAATTTATTTTATCTTATTTTTTTATTCTACTGATAAAAATCAGAGGGGAAATGCTTTACCTCCCAACCTTTGCATATCTAGGATAACTCATAAATGTAGAGCTAAGATAATAAGAATGTTTTGCTTCCTGTTCTGTTTTAGCTTCTAAAATGCTTTTCCTCTAGTTTAGTCTCTCAAGTGTCTGTTGTATGGCAAGTACATATCATGCAAGGGTAGTGCATATAGGCAGGACTAGACTGGTCAGTGTTCCAATGTAGCTCAAATTTATTTGAATATGTATTTTAGATAAAGAAATTATCATTTTCAATCACATGTAGAATATTTATTTTACAAGTCTTCAGATGCATTAAGTGTTAACTATTCATGCATTTGTTTTCGCAACAACATGCATGTTTATGATCCTAATGTGTGATATTTCTATATACAAGTCAATCTACTTGTCAATAAAATTGCGACAGACTATCACATCACCTTCTATGCACATCCATATGCCTCCTTGTAAAGTAAAAGAAATAAAGAAGAAAATTGAGTAACTTCAGCTCAACAGATTTTGACTTCGGCAAGTTGATTGAAGAAATTAAGTGAAATCCCTCACAGAAAATACTGACCATGAAAATTCCTAATCATCTTGATCAGTAACTGATAATATTATATTAGCATAATACCAAAAAAGTCAGTCCATTAGTACATGTCATAAAACTTTTTTGTAGCTTTTAACAAGAAATTGGAAGGTAATGCAGGACTTAGAGCATGGGTGATATATATTTCTATAATGTAATTTATAGTAACATAATTAAAATTGTTAGTAAAATGTAGTTAATATAAAATTGAAACATATTTTAAGTAATTTTAAATACCTCATATGCTCTTTTATTCTTCAGCTAAATATATTTTCTTTAAGTCTTTCATTGTTTATCTTAAAACAAAGGTTATATCTGTAGTGTAAAATGTCTAGACACAAAAAGATTAGATTTTTAAATATGTGTCTCTGAAGACAGAGACCCTTTTACAGTGAAAAAATACACTTTTTTTTATGGAGTGTTTATCTGTGCATCCAAAATTAGTGCAACACATCTGTATGAAAATCCAAAATATTTTGATTCCTAATTATTGTACAATATACATTTTAACATAAAATTGTTATGCTTCTCATTATAACTGCTCGTTACTAGTAGGAGAGAAAGGCATAAACAGTTATGGCAAATGGCCTCTCTACATGAGATCAAAATCATTATGCCACTCTAGTAACTGAAAAATTTTTCATGCTTTTCAGGTGCACAGATTATTTTAGCTGTGCATGTCTTTAAATATCACTCTTCAGTTATGCATTTCCATAGTGTTAAATTCTTAGACATTTTTTAACTGCAGTTTTCCTTGGTACATATACAGCATAGTAATGCTGGCATGAAAACTTTTCCCAGTTTTTCTCAAAAATTGATCAGAGGAGGGAGTTTAAGATACCTTTTTTTTTTCCCCCATTTTTTGTGCAGAGCTATGTTAGTAATACTAATGCATTTTGGGAAAGGGAATAAATATATGTAAAATAAAAATATTTCTTGAATAGAGCTAGTATAGCTTTTTAAGGTACATGAAACTGCAAACCTTGATACTTACTGAAGCACAAAGGTTATTCCATATCTGTTTATTTACTGGTACAGATCTGAAGTAGTGTCACAATCAGTTGGGGAACATGTATCATAGAATGGTTTGAGTTGGAAGAGACCTAGTTCCAAATCTCCTGCCACAGACAGGGACACTTTCCACTAGACCAGGTTGCTCAAAGCCCCGTCCACCCTGGCCTCAAACATTTCTGGGGATGGGGCATCTAGAACGTTTCTGGGCAACCTGTTCCAGTGTCTCACTACCCTCATAGTAAAGAATTTTTTTCTAATGTCTAATCTAAATCTACCCTCTTTCAGTTTAAAACCGTTCACCTTGTCTTATCACTACATGCCCTTGTAAAAAGTCTTGTACACCTTCAGGTTCGTTAGATGATCTTGAACCTGATCATCTTGAACCTGATCATATCCTAGAGTAGGCAGTTCTTCATTCTCCCAGTTCCTGTCCTTGTTTTCTGCGATTTGGCAGAAGTGGAATACATCCACTTATGTTTCAGCTTGTGTTTCCTGAGGCCATAATTCACTGTCAGACAGTGTGAGTGTAAAGGCATGTCTGTCATTTATAACCTCCAATATGTTACTGCCATTATGTATGATAAATATAACCATCTTAAGGCCTCAGGGATACATGCAAGCTGCTAGAAGAGGCTGAGTGAATTACAGAATATTGGTTCCAGGTAGACTGTGTTCCATTTCAAAAAGCAGCTCGAAGAGAGGGAAGCCCCTGTGGACTTACAAGGCCAGTATAATTTTATTCAGCTAGTGCCAAGATTTCTGAGTAATCATCAGTTTGGAGTTTGGAGATGATTTTCCTTAGTATTCAAAATGCTAATTCTTCTAGCTTTCCAGAGTGTCTTCTGTAGGATATGCCAAAGAGATGATAAAGAATGTAGAGAATGACTAGTAGAATCATAAGGGAAAGAATTACCATGCCATGAACTAAATGCAGCTGCATCGATTCTGGTGCTACACAGATAGAAGGGACTTTTAGTACTGCAGCATTAGGTGAGCATGCAAAAAGCAGCCTTTGCATACTTTTTTACAGGTGAGGTTTTTCTATTGCTTGTGGTGATGTGAAGAAATTATTTAAATGCTTACATGATTTTCTTCAATAGAAGTAAAAAGCCCCTGAAATTAAAACACACAAATAATTGTTACCTATTATAATTTTCAGTGCTATGTTTTCAAAGTTTAGTATCCAGAAATAAGCATCTGAGGCCAATGTTTTAATGTTCCAATTTACAGAAGTACTGACCACTCAGAACTGCTGCTGAATTCAGTGAGATATGAAAGTTCAGCCCACAGATGATACTGCTTTGAAGTCAAATGATTAAATTTCATTTAAGTATCAGAATTTTAGTTTTCAGCAGTTCTAGTAAAAAGAAATGTAAATACATTTAAATAGTGCAATTTTGTTTGGGGTATTGTTAGCATATTTGTTTCTTAATAAAACTATTGTGAAAATGTTTTTCAGTTAGCTGCAACTCCTCCCCAGCTCCTATTCAACTCGGAATTTTAGGTCTGTCAAACTGATACCTTTGTTAAAAAACATCTTTGGGCAGTGTCATCATGAAAATAGATCTACCCACAATTTTTTTCGTAAAGCTGCTTTACATGTAGGCCAGTCAGTCCAGGATTTTGCAGTAGTGATGGTGGGTGTTCTAACATGCTAATCAATACTGTGCAAAAGTTTGTTATACATGGTTTGTAACTTAGTCTGTTGTCTAATGCCTCGTGTTAGAAAGAATACTTAAGGATCCAGCTGTTCCATAAAGCAGAATTCTGACATCGTACTAGCCTATTTAATTGCTTATTGTCAATTGCAGTACACTTCTTTTAGATAAGCAGGTATTGAATATAAACATGTTCTTTATAGCCATCAACAGATTAGTAAGTGTGCATTTTGGTGTTTACTGCATTATCTGCTACTACTACACTACACTTGCTTTTCCTGGAAGACCTGGGACACTGCTCTTTCTAGGTTTCCAGTAGATTTGACTTAGTGTCTTCTTGTTTATGTCTAGATAAGCCCTTTGGGATTAGAAGTGTTTTGAGTATTTTAGTAATAGTATTTATGGTATTTCTAGTCATCAATGTAGAACCCTACCGAGTCATGTTCTAGTAGATAGATACTAATGTTATTTCTGTGAATAAGTTGTAGCTTACAATTCTCATCTGTTCTTTTTCCTGAGCTTCCCGAAGCTCTTAACTAGACAAAAATTTGGAAGCTTAGCCATTGGGTTCTGATGTCACTCGCTGTGTCTTTTAGCCTTGGTATCTCTAAGCTTCTAGGTTCTATCAGTGCTCTACCTTGCCAAGTGTGCTTATGCAGATGTATGCACCTTCAAGAGGATGTAAAATGATTTTATTGATATTTTAAATTCTCCTTTACTATGTTGACTTAGAAAATGATTATTCTCTTTTTTCTATACCATCTTTCATAAATCAGAGATTCAACATCGTTGTAGTGGTTGGGATGCATCTTATCCCAAACGCACATTTTTCAGTGCCAGAGGTTTCTGCCCTTGCTTTAACTTAACAGCTGCTAACATTTATCATGCTGTTTCACTTACATGGAAACACTGATGCAAGTGTTATAAATTGGGAGTTAGTTTTTTTCCAATTTTTAAGTGCAGGACAAAACATAGTATATTTTTCCCTACAATTTGACTTGTCAATGGGAGCAGGAGTGAGCTAGGTATTGAATGCAAGGCAAAACGATGGGTTTTCCTGTAGGAAGCAAAGATGAACAGTCTGCCCTTTCATCAAGACACAGACTTGACTAGGTGTAACTCGTTTCAGTAGGTCAGACACAACTGTAGTTTACTAGTCAGAAGGCAGCTAGGTCTTGCCTCCTCTTAATCTTTTTCTTTAATTAACCTGCATTTCAATCCTTTCACCTTCTACAGATCTGAGGAAAAGCAAGCCCTGTCAGAAATAATTACAAAATGGTATAAAAGCACGCTACAGAGGAAGTTTTTAGTGTTTATAGGAAGCAGAGTTTTGGAAAGGAAATGTAATGGGCTTGATGGAAATGGGCGAAAGAGGTGAGATAAACAGCTGCAGCAGTTCGCAATGGCTGGTGTTATTTTACCCTTGTATGTGAAAGGATAACTAAGTACACTCACTGAGAACTGGTTTAGCACAATATCTCAAGGCTTATCTCAAGGCACTGTTAGTTCATGGGAAAGAAAGCTTTTTCTCTAGACCAGCTCTCTGTCATAAATGCAAATGTCTGACATGAATTGAGAAACCTTGGCTGCCCAGGGGAAATTGGAAACTCCAATGCATTTGATTTGGTAGCTAAAATGCAGTGGCAATGTAATTGTTCAAGTCACCACGATTTAATATATATGAATCTAGACACCCTGTAGTTCCAATGGTTTGCTTATGGCCGTCTTCAGTCAAGTAATTCAGAAGCATTAGTCAAACTTATTGACTTAGCTACCTGGTTAAGTGAAACTAAGTCCAAAGACTTGAGGGAGTCAGACAATAATAGTTATGTTAGAACACAGCAGAATATTTCTCATATTGCTTTTATTTACTGATTTGACTTCAAATTTTGCAGTGTGATTTATTACATTATACATAAGTCATCAAGGCTTCCTAGGTGGCTTATTCTAATTTTTTGCAATTATTCTCTTCAGTGTACATTGTGCTTCGAAGTTAGGTAACTAATTGAGCATTTCCACTTGAATCAGCTTCTTTGACTGTTTTTGCACCTGTTTTATCTTTTAATTTTGACGTGTTTGCCATCATTTCTCTGTCTAGAGAGGCAGAGATCAGATTATTGTCAGTAATCTTTTTAGCATATGATCTGTGATGTGAAATTTCTACATCTCTAAGTTTATATCTGCTCTTTTTTTCATTTTTTTTCTTTCCCAGCTTTACAGGCTTAGTTACTCGTAACTAATTCCTCTGGCTCTAGTGTTAAATACTAGTTCCTATGTGGTTGAAAGATAAAAACCTTTCTTAATTTTATATTGTGATATCCACAGCCTCAGAACTGGATTGTAGATATAGAATATATAGATATAGAATTGTAGAACATATATAGTTAGATACAGGATTCTATATTGTCGAATTTTATTATGATAGTGTAGAATATCAGAATAAAAATAAGATATTCATATATGGAAAAGCAACTGTGGACTGATTCTCTGTTTTAAATTACATTAATATTTTATTAATAATTTTAGCTTTCCATTAAAAAATTAAAATAATTTGATAGGTTCTAATTGAAGAGTAAGCTTCTATTCTGTATTATAGAATATAGAGATAACTGATAGTGAGCTCCTGTGCTGGCTACTTATATTTCAATGCAAAAACCCCTGTGACAACAATATTTTACAGTAATTTTATTTCTATTATACCATGTGATATAATGTGAATGCAGTAATAGTGACTGATGCGTGTTTTTAATGTTATAATGGTTGCAAATCTTCATTGTAATTGTCAGGCTTAAGTGCTTCCACCATAGGGAAAATAGGTTATCCATAGTCTGGTATTTTTTCTAACATAATTTTATGAGTAAGCTAGTTTTCAGTAAATATCAATGAAATTATCTCTTGACTATTTTTCTGGCAATTTATACTTTTCATTAGAAGTATAAGTGTGTTCTATTGAATTCCTTCTTGAAGCAATATGTACCACCTTGCATAGTAAATATTTATCAGTCTCATTGATATAAATCTTTAAATGCAGTGACTTTTAATATTTGGTCTTTGTTCTTTCTAGATTTAGGAAAATAAGGGTGAATTTTTTATTATGTCTTTGTACCTTTGTTGAATTGCAATTTCACTTTAGCAGCATATCTGGCTAAGAACAAGGAACTGAATTTCTGAAATGTCAATACAGTGTGCATAGGAGAAGGCAATGTATACGTTTCATAGAGTATGGACTATGCAATGAATTATTTTTTTTCAATAGCAGTCAGGAATTTCAACCATTATATGTCTTAAAAAGATCAACCTTTAGTTTTAGCAAACTTAAGGAAAAAAAAAGAAAAAAGAAAAAAGACAACAGCTCGCTAATGCAGTGTTCTCTTTAGATTGTTCTCTTTAGATTCTGGAAGCTTAGATGTACTGAACTTAAGTGCAGGCCAGGACATCAATGTTAGCAACTTTCCTCTCAAGTCAGAGGGAAAAATTATTGTTGCCATAAACATTTTCTTCAATACAGGTGAGCAATAACAGTAATAAAGATTAAAGGTTGTTATTAATTATCAACACTAACAATGTTTAAGCTTTTCTGTGTTTGCAAGAACTATGAAGCATTTAAACAAGCAATCTAGAGATGTGAAATCTTTGTTCATGCAAATTTTCAGAACAGGTTAGACAAAAAAGTTCTGAATACAAGTGAGCTTTCTTTAGTGAATGAGTTAGATCACTGAATTTTATGATATTCCTATCAGTTGAAAATTTTTATGGTATTTTTTTGGTCACTATTTATGCAAGGCTCCACCCTGTATGCTTAATTCTGTATGTGAATATCTCGCTGAAATCCATGGACTATATGAGCAGAAATATTTACAATGTTGAGACTGTAGTTTGACCTATCTAATTTCTTTGCTGTGCATCATAGTATGCCTAAGAGAAAACAGAAAGCTAGAAGCAGATGCCCTGTTTTGCCAGACAAAACTTTGGCAGTAGTTGGTTTATTAAATGGAATTTCATATTCAGGGATTGGAAAGAACTAAACTCCAGGGCAAAATATCCCAGCAATTTAGTTATATTTGATAGCTCTGGTCATTTAGTTTCAACAGTACAGTATCCTTCATAGTGATTAGAATTTATAATTTACAATAAACTACATTAAATTTGTTATGGCTTTTGGCTAAACCAGAAGGGAGAAACTTTGACCGGTTTTGTTTGTTTGGAAATTAATGAGTGTGATAGCTTCTCTCCAGCTGAAGCAGAGAAACTTTTCTAATGTGAGGTTGGTTTGTAGCAACAATCTGAAAACACAAGACTGAATCTCTTCTTGAACCTGAAACATCCTTACCACCCTTATTAAATACTACGTAGTGGCCAAAAGTGGTACAAGTCATGACTGTAAGTTCTGTCCCTGTGAAAAGAATGGAAGTGTTTGGCTGGAAAAAGAATGTGAATTTTACTGTTTAAGAATAGAACAACTGGAGGGTCTATAACTGGAACATATAATTTTTGTTTACCTGTCAAATTCAAAAAGTTATGATAGGTTTTTCTACAAATCTTCTGAGCTATTTCAAGAGGCCAGGAAATAATTTCTACTTTCAATTTAGCTGATTTTATTTTGATCTAAATTTCTGTGGCAATTTGCTAAATAAAAAGATTAATATTTCAAGAAGTTATCAGCATATAAAACCAAAAATACTGAAAGCAATTGTTCTGCAACTGCAATAACAATAGATTCTATTAAACTTTATATAGTCAGTGAAATTATAGTTTTCTTGATAAAACTGTTTTGGGTGTTCCCTGAATTGCCATACTGCGTAATTAGTTTATGTAGTTGGGAACAGTGATAAGAATAGAGTGACCACTTACAATTAAACGTAATTAAGAAAAATTGCTCAAAACCAGCATACCTGTTGAAAAACATGGGACAAATATTTTTGTAATGGAACGCATATAGTAATGCGTTATAGAGTTACAGAATCATACTTTTTTCATTGTTCTTCTTCCGGGCCATGTAAAAAAGAGGGGTTACAATCAGACTGTAATTCGGCATGTGCATTTTCCAAAACCCCACAATACCTAAGAAAGCTTGTGTTTGTTTCTTATTA
Source organism: Strigops habroptila (assembly GCF_004027225.2). Taxonomy (NCBI): domain Eukaryota; kingdom Metazoa; phylum Chordata; class Aves; order Psittaciformes; family Psittacidae; genus Strigops; species Strigops habroptila. Next base: position 26,820,825 of record NC_044281.2, on the reverse strand, counting down.
GTTGGTGAAAACATTGCTGTTATGTTGTTGATGTCTTATGTGAGTGTTGCATTAAAATAAATTATGCGGTCAACTATTTATTTCTGAGCTTACTGGAATCAGGCTATGAAGTACTGGGCCTGAAACAGGCTAGGAGGTCAGTGTATTATTCAGGTCACATTTTTACATTCAGAACAACTATGAAGGTGAGTAAGGTAAAGGCAATTCAGAATTACCACAATTTCTGCAGAAAAACTCCTGCTTTATTCAGCAGAAAGATGTCTTTTACTAGAAAAGCAGCAGAAGATGGCTCAATAAATAACTCATATAAATTCATCCCTTATATTGCCCATGTTCATTCAGTCTGATACATTATGCATTCAAATCAGTGAAAGCTGTGTGGTTTAGATCCTGTGCACTGCATTGAAAAAATCGCCTCTACATCTCTGTGTGTTTATTGTCTTCAGTTGTTCATCAGTTACTGAACACTATGGACATTTTGAAATGACCCTGTATCTCATTAGTTCATTCATTGTTTTTTGCAAAATACACTGAAATTCAGGTTTGCTTTAAAAGCTCAAATGAGATTATTTTGAATGAAATAACAAAATGCTTATTGAAAAAGGGCCGTGTTATGGTAATATATAATTCCTCTTCCCCCTTTTCTTCCTGATCCTTTTGTCTTCCTCTACAAGAATATCTCCCCCTCCTAGTTTCCCATTGTTTTCCCTTTCCCATCCCCCCCAAGTAATACTGGTGCTATGTACAGTATTTTGTTTGCAGTAGTATAAACATTTTCAGCCTGTGACCTCATTGCTGAAATAACTCACCTCTTTCATATCAACTCTTATCTAGGAGCCGTACAGCAGACTCATTGATGTAGGTTTTTTTCTGCATGGCAGCCCAGGCCAAGCTGTGGTTTCATTGCATGATGCAACTTCACCTTTTTTGGTTGTCTATGGGATTAATGATAATCTATTCTTGTATTGCCTGTGCATGCCAATGTGCTTACCATAATGGTGTATACACTGAATGCAGTCTAGAGCATTAACTGCATGAACTGGAATTTAAAAAAGCCATAAAATTAGAAAGTTTGAGCAAATGTAAATTATGCTTATCATTTCATAGAATGAATAGGACATATGTATCAGGCCTATATATTTAAAATTTACAGATTATTACACTAGTTTATTGACTAGATAGACAATTGCAGTGTGGTCAAGATGTGGGAAAGAGTGTACTGATTGTTCTGTTGTGACGACAGCTCAATGATGCCAATAGTGTTCATAAAGATAAACCTTCCCTTCTGTCAACTTTGGCAGCAGGTGGCAGTGAAAAGATTATACATAATCATTTATTAAAAGTCAAAATTTGTGAAGAATTTTGAAGTGCAACAGCTTTTCTATAATATTAAGTGATTAAATACTCTGCAAATAATTTAAAATGCATTGATTTGCAAAACACAAAATGAAGTTTCATATGAAGAATTCTAATGCTGCTCTAGGTTTCTTTTATAAATGACATTGTGACCATCCTAAGCAACCTGTTATTCACATGTTCTTAAATGTATTCAAATAAATCTTTTATCACCATGTTAGAAAATATGATTTAATGCTAATCCTATAGTTTCCTGGTGAAGCAGCACTTTGGAAAGTGATTTGAAACATTGTATCTGAACACAATTTTGCAGTGCTGTCGATCAGTGCAAATGTTGAGTGTATGTGTTCAGAGGTTACATTTCATGCTTTTGGGGAGTTAAAAATTTATTTACAGATTGCAGATTAATGCAGAGAGATATATATATAAAGCTAAGAGATGCTTTTAGTGTGTATTTTTAAGAAGGTAACTGAAAATGTGCACTATATTCAGAATGATAAAAAGGGCAAGTAATTTCCACAACTGTTGTCATGCCACCCACATGCTGATACTGTGCTGCCCTGAGAATGTTTTTTTATTTTTTTTGTGTTATTCTTATATTCCACATAATGACAGTTGCTATTTTTTTTTTCTTATAATCAAGTAAATTTCTTTTAGGGACTGTAAAATTGATCAGATGTATATCTATATGACAACATGAAGTCTTTCCTCCTGAAATCAGTGCAAAATGGATTACTTCACCAATCCTTTTGACTTTCCAGTTGCTCAGTGTGTTAGCCTAACTTTTACACATCCATTTTCCCATGCACAGCATCCAGGATAAAAAGGTGTTGGATGATAGAATGCAAGCCATTTTGAGATGGTGTTAGGAAAAAAAGGCCATGATATATTCATTTTTAACATCATTATAATCCCTTTCTTACGTTGATATAAAGTAGTTTGATATCAGGCTCATGATAATTTGAGCAACTGTTACAGGTGTTGGCAATACCTTATTCCATTTGTTAATGGAGATGAAGTGACTGCTCAAAAAGAAAGGCATAGTGTCAGTAATCTGCCTAAAAGAGCTCTGCCTTTCCCATTTAGAAAAGCCACTGTGATTGAGACTGTCACTCTGGTTTCAGGCTAGTTTTCTTGTCTGAAAAGTTGAACTAGGAAAGAGTTGAAGTATTTCTTTAGTTTCTTCTTTGTTCATTTAAACGGTTTCTATTCTTTTGCAAAGCAAATGTGGTTATACAATGAGTCTTTCATAGTATCAGCGTTTTGCCTTGAGGATATGGTAATTTGTCATTAAGACAGTCCTGGTAAATAATCAGGTCCCACAGTTCGAGCAGCTGTGACATGAAAATTTCTAAGTAGGAAAATTTACTAGATTGCAGTTATATGCATGTGGAAAGGAAACCACATCAGAGGAGTGTATGGGTAGAGAAATGTGTACATGTGCTTTTTTACTTTAAAAAGGTAGGTGCAATAAGGACTTTTCAGAGTCCAAGGAAAGAAAAAGGGAAACTGATAGAAAAGACTGTCGTGTTTATAGATGCTGGGAGTGAGATCTACCTGGATCATGCCTGCAGTTGATTTAACATGGAGAAATTTAAACACATATACTGTGATGCTCAGGATATAGTGAAAGATCTCAGATGGTTACTCTTGGTAGTTGCAGGGTTTTTTTTTACTTCAACTCACCTGTCCATTATTCCTAGTAAAGTGGAACAAATATAAAAATAAGGCTTGTGATAATTTACAAGGACACCAGATGTGTAATAGTTTGGATTGGGGTAGTTGAGTTGCATGACCTATGCACCCTAAATGTGTCTTGCATATTTAACGACTAAGGGGCTTGAAAGGACCCTTAAGCTGATGGGATAGATGGGGTTATAATGTCCTCATGAGGAATAAGAGAGAATCTGAAATTGTGAAAATTTGTTTGGGACTAATGTATTTTCTGGTTTCATGCAGATTGTTTAAAAGAATGAATGTACATGGTTCATGTTTACAGTTATGCTTTCATTGGAAATATGAAACAATATATATTAGGATGGCTTTAGAATTACCATCAACACAATATGGATAGCTTTTTATGGTTAACAATAGATTTGGATGCATGCACTAAAAAAACCTGACTCAAAAAGCTGATCCAGTAATGTAATCTAAAGTTTCTACCCCTTTGCAGTACTTCTGGCTTTCATTGCTCAGTTATGTACTGACATTAAAGTCAAATAATAAACTAGTTTATTACTACTCAGTAAAAACTAGGTAGTAGCCAAATATTTTCATTAAGGTATTGCAGGAGGGAATTCCAGAAAAGGCAGTCAGCTGAATGAAATGGAAATATTTTAACACTCCAATTTATCTCATGTTCATGTCATTTTCAGTTAGGATAGTTGAATTTAGACTAGATTTCACAGGACTAGTTTTTTAATTACAGCATGTAAGAAAGCAAGAAACATATAGAAAGAATACTCAAAATCATCTGGAGGAATTTGTTATGCATATCAAGCAGAATATTAGACCTCAACTTTAGGATGATATGCAAATGAAAAATTACTAATAATCTTAATTTGGAGTCAAATAGACTCTCATTTTTTAAGATTGTATGTGTTTTTTTCAGAGTGCAATCATAGGAGGGAGATTTTTAAAAGTTGGACACAGTATCAACAGAAGGATAATAAAACACTGAGATGGAGGAGTGGTTGGAGTTGGCAACTGATTATAATGGTGGGCTGTTGAAAACTTTGAGGAAAGTGGATAGCAAATGTGAAAAGAGCACCTTTAGGTGATTTTAAAAGAGAGTAGCTGCAAAATAGAATCACATAAAATAGAGCAAGAAGGAATCTCAGGAAGCCACTCTTCATTCTTCTGCAAGGTAAGAGTGGCCATACATAAATTTATTCAGACACTTACCTAACATCAATGGTTTGTAGGCCCTGTCCTACAGAAGGAGGATATTTTAGAAATGTCACGTGAGTCAATCATTCTATTGACATATGCAAATACAAAGGCTGTAAGTGGTCCATATCTCCCAGACTTAAAAGTATTTACCACTGTTTTAAAAATATGAGATTCACCATTCTCGTAAAGAACCTATTCCAGTGTTTAACTATATTTTAATTTAGGAAGTTTTATGCTTCTGGTATACTCCTCACTAAGTTCATCCATTTCCATTTTCTCAATTCAGTGTCAGTATGGGAGAGGGATTGAGTGTTCTTTTTCAGAATCATATGACAAGCTTGCATTTTCATGTCACCAATTATTGTCTGTTCTCTAGAGTAAACAGAACAATTTATTACTCCTTGATACACTTCAATAAAGAATATTCAAGAACAATTATATTAAATAGTGATAGATAGGAATTAATAGAAAGAGGTCATTATGAAGTGATACATGCGAGATTGTCAACTTTAGTAAACAGGGTATGCGGTTTAACAGAATCTTTCTGTAATGCAGTCAGCATACTAGATATAACTGAGGTGGCTTATTAAATGTTGTTAAAAACCATAATATATTAGTTGAAACTGTATGCTGGAGTTTCTTTCTTTAATATAATAGTAGTTGCACACAAAATCCTTTGATTAAAAATGTAATCCCTGGCATTGTTGCTGTATCATTCTCTTAGAAGTGGCTTGTCATCATGGAGATTTTTTTTTCAAGGTAATGTGATACTCTTTGCAGTTGCCAGTGTTCTCAGTTTATGGTAAGCAATTAGCAAATTTAATGCAAAATAAAATAATATTCTCTTTCTACTTACCTATGTGGTTCTCATTAAACCTTTTCAAATGCAGATATCAAAATAGGATGAAGATCTTAATGGTATATTTTGAAAGAAAGTGCATACTCTGTCTTCTGTACACTACTGAAAGAACTTAGAAGACTTATGGACTCTGGGCCATTAACTTATTCCTGTTGTGACAGTCAATTCCTGGTTATTTAGCAGTTCTGCAGGAATCTTCCTTTAGCTTTTGTTTGTGAAATCAGTAATCAGAGAGGAAATGTGCTGCAGTCAGTACTGAACATACATACACCCTGATGAAATTAAGAAATATGCTATTTTCAGTATAAGCAATTTTAATGTGTGTATTTTCTGCATATTCCAGCAATTCAATGTAAAAATGTAAGTAAAAGTTTCTTGTTATCATACTTGTGTACAATATTGTGTTTGGGCTGAACTATGATGTACTTAAAATTCATGAAAATCTTGAAAAAGAAATGAAACCTGGCAACATTATACTGATTTTTACCAAGTGGTATTAGGTTATTTAGATAAAATAAGTACTAGCGATGCTATCTGGCAGTCACTTGGTATGTTGTCAGTCGAAAATAGCTCTGTATAAGTCTGTAGAGTTATGCCAGGCAAAATCTTACGCATCTGAGGTGGGCATCAGGAAAGTATACCTTTGTTCTGCAGTTTTACCAACTTAATTTGGCTCTTAATTTCATACATGGATGTCACAGAAACTAAAATTCGGAGCTCTCTTTCTCACTGGAAGGCATTCTCTATCTCACTTTCTAAACTGAATTAATTTTTCACTAAAAGCTATGAAGTCACAGCATTTAAATATATCTTTAAATTTAAAAGAAGTTAACATTCAAAGGAAAAAAAAAAACCCAAGCAAAAAACAGAACAGCTAAAAACATCAAAATTTTTTATGCCCGTTCTTTAGCACATGATCTAGAAATGTGAATTAATCATAAGGAAAACCAGTGTGTCTTATTCTTAGAAACATCTTTACTAAATGATGCTGTTGTACTGATTTATCAATGATTAATCTGGTTTTGTTGTTGCTTAATTCTTCTGACAGTGGCTTCTTTTTATTGAAGGAGGCTGAGAAACCTGTTAATTTTCCCCAAATTAGTCTAAAAGCTTGTCAAGGTTCCCCAATGTGCTAGGGGGATAATATAGAAGTACTTAGTTGTAGAAAGCATCTGTAGAACAGATGAGTCATGATGCATTTTTTAATTAGGTTAGAAATAGAAGGGTGATAATCTAATGCCAGCTTATGATCTGTCAGAGTCTAAAGAATAGCAGATGATGTTGTGATAGAAATTAGGAAAGGGAAATAAGGACAGGCACTTGCATTGTTCCTGCTTTTTTTCTGAAAAGCAGTTCCTGTGAGGTGCTTGCAATTTATAAGATTTAGATTAAGCAATAGTCTAAGAAATCTTGGAAGATAGATAGCTTTATTTCACATTATTTGGCAGTTCCATCTTTTATTTTGATCAGTTTTATATTTTGTTTATTTACTTTAAAATTGAACAAAGAGAATACTGATGATGTATTTCAAGGATAGCTTAATGTGTATGAGCCTAAGACCAGCAATGCGTTTTCAAAAGGAATGTGAACAAGAAAGATGCATATCAAAGTGAAGAAGGGAGGCCATTCCACATATATGCAAGGCAGGAATGGAGATGAAAACAAAAGACAGTAAGATAGAGTAATCTGAAACAAATTCAACGCTTACTGAAGTTGAGGAGTTTTTGTGACTGGAAAGGCAAATACAGTTTAATTCATTAAGCAAAGGAGAGTCAGAATAGAGAATTAAAAAAAGGTACTTGGCAAAGTCCTAAGGAATTATGCAGGAATATTTATCTGATGCCTTTCTTAAGGAAAAGGAAGATAAACTAATAGGCAATATGGAGTCCGTACGGGAGGAAGGTACAATAAAAAAGGCTGCGAGACAGACAACAAAGCATGGTCAGCATCTTATCTATGAGTATAAAAAAATTGTGTGTTGGGAGCAGAAAGTTCTGGGTGTGTGTGTATGTGTGGGTGTATAGAAGAAATAGTTAAGCATTTAGACATAGGAGGTTGAGTGGTCAAAAAGGATTTAAATGTATCTTTATGACAAGGTGAAAAGATTCAGGAAATAGTCACAGCATCATCTTTGGCTATCAGGTCATAACTATCTGCAAGTGAGAAAAGGATCGTTCCTGCTTCAATCACTAGCTCCAACTGCACAAAACCTCAGAAAATACCCGACTCCAATGCAGTTTTATGGATCCAGAAATTTAGGACTATGATGACAGATTACACTGCACTTCTATTTTGGCAAAGTGGGTCTTCCCCTTGACTTCAGTAAAGCATTGTTCTGATCCAGCTGGCTGCTCTTCCTTTTTTTTGAAGGAAACCAACTTCTCCTGTATGTCCTTCAGTGCTAACTGAAAATGCTAGTTGCAAAACATCCCTCATGGTGGATCATACAACATTAGGGGAGAGTGAAGTAATTTAGAAGATATTTGCCATCAAAAAATTAATGAGCTTATTAATGTTATGACACAAAGGTCTTCTAAATTGAGTTATTTGCCAAGGCCTCTTCTGTTTAGAAGACCAGTACACATACTGCAAGAAAATACTTTTTGTTTTCTTACTATGGGACTAGCTTGGTTAATAAATGAAAGGCATTTAAAGTAAGGAAAAAAATGTTCTGCCTTATCACTCTCTGAGTTGTTCGACACCTTTGATTCTTATTTATTCTTGCTGATTTTTTTTAATTAAAGTATTAGTTTCATGAGGTTGACACTTGATAGGCATCCATGTTTATAATTTTGCTGTATGTTCATGTCTGTTTCAGTAAAGAAGATTTTAACTGCTGATTCTCTTTGAGCTGTACATCTAAACCATAGTTAAAGAAACAGAAAGTATTCTGCTCTGGGTAAACATTGCTTTTACTAAACGGTACATCTGGCTTTTCCCTTAGTTTTACTTTAGTACTATATCACTTAAACACAATTAAAAAGCCTAACCATAACCCCCTTAATTTTTTTTTCTTGTAGTTAAAAATATGCATTAAAGGAGTATTGACAGACAGTGTCATATCAAATTTGTGTCAAACTTGGTTTTTACTCTAAACTTTGTAAAATTGGGTTTGATATATAAATCAATTTGAGGAAATTCAGTATTACAGAGAAGCTCCCAGTAAAACAAAATAGTTTGGGAAAAAAAAAAAGACTACACAGTTTTATGAACAAAGAAGATTGGTACATATCAATTGCATTCAAATATAGTTCAAAAGTGAGAAGTGAATAGAATGTTTTCAAATTATGAGATACTAAAGAGCTTCTAAATATTGAGTGGTTTCTCTCATTTATTCATTTGTGTTGATTATAGTTTAGAAGCTTCTACTGGTATTTCTATGCATAATTATAATTTGATTTTAAAATTCATTCTCATCAATGGACATTCCTTCTGACAGAAAAGGCACATTTTACTGGTTTTCATATAATGTACTATTGTGCAATCTAAAAAGTATTATGGGCAAAGGTAATGGAAAGCTTCTGATCAGGTTGTCTCAGTCACGTTAAGTTTGAAACAATTTTTTGAGGTTCCAAATTTTTCAATTTTAAATTTGATTTAATTAATATTAGGAATTCAAATGTATTTTGTCTAATTTCAATAGCGGATTTAGCTTTTAGTCCACCATTCAGAGGACAGATTTGCTTCTTTCCAAAAATTAGAGTTGTAAATTAGGAAAATACTCTGAATTTCTAGAAGTTTCAGTAATTTCTTAAAGATCCAAAGATGTAGCAGCAGTGGTATGATATTGACATCAGTACTTTCCTGAAGTTACACTAGAGGTAATTTTCTTTTGTGGCAGTTCATGAATGCTTTACACAGAACTTATCTTCAAAACACTTGGCAAGAAGTAACTAAAATAATGTGTCTTAAAATTGATCTTTTGGTATATAATTATACATAGGTAAAAATTGGCATTCATCTTAGCCTTTGCAGGCCTTGTCATTAAAAAGAAAAAAGAAAAAGGGCAGAAACATTAGGAGCAGATTGTCTTGACATGTGCCAGAAGCACAGGACTCCACTTCCTTACACAGAAAAAATAGAGGACTATAAATTGCATATTCAATAGTTATTTCAAGAATGGAATTGAGTGTGCACAACCTTTCCCATTATTGTGGGAAACGTCTTATGTAAAATCATCCAGATAGACGTCACTATGATTGCAAAGCTGGCCTAAAGTCTGAACGAATGTACAATTTTGTCTCCTTACTTCTGTCTGGTCATAATGGCAGTAATTGCACTGTGACATAGATTGTTATGTGATGCCAAGGCTTTGATCTGAAGGTGGAAGTGGACTTTACTGCTCCTATCAAGAGGTGAAATGATAAAGGAAGAAAGATTCAAGATGTTTTCAACTCTGTTGCAATTGCAGAATCCTGGAAATATTCTATGAAGGCTTCTTCTCTAGGAAGTTTCATATTAATATACTCAGAGAAACAAATAATTTCAGAAAACATTAAAATGCATGCTACTTTTTGCCCTTTCCCACTCATTCTATGACTATTCAAAGAATAATCCTAGTAAAACCATTTCAAAGGCATTAGAAGCATTTCAAATGAACCAGATATGAGTGAGAATAATAAATACACAAAATAAACTTGTGACTTGTTATTTAAACAGCAGTAAATTCTTTTGAATTGAAGTGACAAGGGGTTCGTTCTTTTGTTCAGCTGTAGTAAAAGTGACATATAAAGAGTTGTCTTCAGTGTTGATTTCAAAAAAGATTTAAGTATCCTGGGAACACCTTGTCAAAATTTTCCCCCATCTGTGTAAAGTTAAACTGGAGTAATTTTGTTATTTCTCTTGTAGTCACTCTTGCACAGTGATCTAGTTTATGCCTATGATACCTGTATAACTGGGCTTTATAGCTACTAGTATTGCTATAAAAATGCTGTAATAATAAACAGAACAAGTAAATAGAAGTAATGGGAAACTGGAATTAATAGTAGTTTTTAAAGAACAGGAGAGGGAAGAAGAGAATTAAGAGAGTGCAGTCCATGCCTGAAAAATCAAATATGGTTAGATCTTTAGTGCAGAGTAGGCTAAGTCCGCTGTTATTTCTCCAGATGTTATTTTTATATTAAACTGTAGCACAGTTTAATAAAAATGCGGGAAATTATTAACTTTTTAAATGATAAGCTTAAACCACAACACCTGATATAAATGTTGACCTGAAGAAAACCCTCATTCTCCCAAATCTTGCTTGTGCAGCCCTGGCACTGTTTGTAGCATTTAGTTTATTACATAAAATAGATGGCAGGGCAAAGGGGAATTATAGTCCTTTATAGATTATCAGCGCAATATCCCTACATTAAGTAAAATAAATTTGGTGCTATGAATTTTTCTTTTCAAAACACAAGTCATGGCTACAGTGGCTGGTTTTAATTTTTGTGTAGCAAATTAAAGATGCTCTTTCAAAGTACAGATAAACATTATAGAATTATAGAATCATTTAGGTTGGAAAAGACCTTTAAAATCATTGAGTCCAACCATTCCCTGGGAAACCTGTTCCAATGCTTGACCACTCTTTCACTGAAGGAATTTTTCCTAATACCCAGTCTAAGCTTCCCCTGGCAGCAACTTGGGGCCATTTCCTCTTGTCCTACCACCTGTTACTCAGGAGACCAACCTACCTTGCTACAACCTCATTTCAGGCAGTGCAGAGAGTGATAAGGTCTCTCCCGAGCCTCTTTTTCTGCAGACTAAAGCCCAGTTCCCTCAGCTGCTCCTTGTAAGACTTGTTCTCCCAACACTTGCTTCATTGCCCTTCTTTGGACATGCGCAGTGTCTTTCTTGTAGTGAGGGGCCCAAACCTGAACACAGCAATCGAGGATGTCTCACCAGTGCTGAGTACATGTGGACAATCACTTCCCTAGTCCTCTGTGCCATGGTATTTCTGATACAAACCAGGATGCTATTTGCCTTCCTGGCCACCTAGGCACACTGCTGGCTCATATTTATACACTGTCAACCAATACCTCCAGGTCCTTTTCAGCCAGGCAGCTTTCCAGCCACTCTTCCCCAAGCTTGGAGCATTGCATGGGCTTGTTGTGGCTAAGTGCAGGACCTGACACTTTGCCTTGTTGAACCTCATACAATTTGCCTCACCTGTGAATCCAGCCTGTCCAGGTCCCTCTGCAGAACCTTCCTACCCTCCAGCAGATCAATACTCCCACCCAGCCTGGTGCTGTCTGCAAACTTACTTGGTCCCCTCATCCAGATCATTGATAAAGATATTAAACAGAACTAGCCCCACTGCTGTGCTCAGGGAAGACCACTTTTGGCTGTTGGCCATCCAGCCAGTTTTTTACGCAGTAAAGAGCACACCTGTCTAAGCCATGAGAAGCCAGTTTCTCCAGGACAGTGCTGTGGGAAACGGTGTCAAAGCCTTCACTAAAGTCTAGGTAGACAACAGCCACAAGCCTTTCTCTCATCCGCTAAGTGGGTCACCTTATCATAAAAGGAGATCAGGTTAGTCAAGCAGGACCTGCCTTTCATAAACTCATGCTGACTGGGCCTGATAACCTGGTTGTTCTGTATGTGCCACGTGGTCGCACTCAAGATGATCTGCTCCATAACCTCCCCAGCACTGAGGTCAGAGTGACAGACCCGTAGTTCTCTGGATTCTCCTTCTGGCCCATTTTCTAGATGGGTGTCCCATCTGCTAACTTCTAGTCATCTGGAACCTCCCTGGTTAGCCAGGACTGCAGATAAATGATTGAAAGTGGCTCAGTGAGCACTTCCACCAGCTCTATCAGTACCTTGGTGGATCCTATCTGGCCCTATAGGCTTGTGTGTGTCTTGCCCTGTGGAGAAGGACCTGGGGGTGTTGGTTGATGAGAAACTTAACATGAGCTGGCAGTGTGCACTCGCAGCCCAGAAAGCCAACCATATCCTGGGCTGCATCAAAAGAAGCGTGACCAGCAGGTTGAAGGAGGTGATCCTGCCCCTCTACTCTGCTCTCGTGAGACCTCATTTGGAGTATTATGTGCACTTGTGGTATCCTCAGCATAAACAGGGCATGGAGCTGTTGGAGCAAGTCCAGAGGAGGGCCACAAGGATGATAAGGGGGCTGGAGCTCCTCCTGTATGAAGACAGGTTGAGAAAGTTGGGGCTATTCAGCCTGGAGAAGAGAATGCTGTGTGGAGACCTCATAGCAGCCTTCCAGTATCTGAAGGGAGCCTATAAGGGTGCTGGAGAGGGACTCTTCATTAGGGACTGTAGTGATAGGACAAGGTGTAATGGCTTCAAACTTAAACAGGGGAAGTTCAGGTTAGATATAAGGAAGAAGCTCTTTACAGCAAGGGCGGTGAGGCACTGGAATGGGTTCCCCAAGGAAGTTGTGAATGCTCCATTCTTGACAGTGTTCAAGGCCAGGTTGGATGGAGTCTTGGGCGACATGGTTTAGTGCGAGGTGTCCCTGCCCATGGCAGGGGGGTTGGAACTGGATGATCTTAAGGTCTTTTCCAACCCAACTATTCTATGATTCTACAATTCTAAGTGGTGTAGCAGGCCACTGACCATTTCCCCTTGGATTATGGGGGCTTCATGGTGCTCCCCGTCCCTGTCTTCCAGCTGAGGGGGCTGGGTACCCTGGAACAACTGGTCTTACTATAAAAGACTGAGCCTTAAACTATTAAATACCTCAGCCTTTTCCTCATTCGTTATAAATGTTTCCTCCTGCACCCAAAAAAGGAATCTCCTTTAGCCCTCCTTTTGTTGCCAATATATTTATAACAACATTTTTTATTGTCTTTTACAGTAGTAGCCAGATTAAGTTCTAGTAGGGTTTTGGCGCTTCTGATTTTCTCCCTGCATAACCTCATGACATCTTTGTTGTCCTTTTGAGTTGTCTGCCCCTTCTTCCAGAGGTCATAAACTCCTTTGTTTTCCTGAGTTCCAGCCAAAGCTCTCATTTCAGCTCTCATTTGAGGTCTTCCTCCCTGCTGGCTCGTCTTTTGGCACAAGGCTCCTGTGACTTTAAGATTTCCTTCTTTAAGAATGTCCAGCCGTTCTGAATTTCTTTGTCCTTCAGGACTACCTCCCAAGGGGCTCTGTCAACCAGTCTCCTAAACAGGTCAAACTCTGCTCTTTGGAAGTCCTTCTGTTGTTGTTGACAAACAACAGGTCCAGCTGGGCACCTTCCCTAGTTGCCTCCCTCACCAGCTGTGTAAAGAAGTTTTCTTCCACACATTTCAGGAACCTCCTAGACTGTTTCCTCTCTGCTGTGTTGTATTTTCGGTGGATATCTGCTAAGTTGAAGTCCCCCATGAGAACAAGGGCTTGCTTTGCTCAGCTGCTTACAGAATATTTTGTCTGCCTCTTTGTCCTGATGTGATCATTAAGCACAGCTAGAGTTCTGCAATGGATGGCTATAAACTCTTCAGAAGGGATAGGCAAGAAAGGAAAGGTGGTGGGGTAGTCCTGTATGCGAGGGAGTGTTTTAATTGTCTAGAGCTTAATGATGGTAATGATAGAGTTGAGTGCTTATGGGTAAGAATCAGGGGGAAGGCCAATAAGGCAGATGTTGTGGTGGGAGTCTTCACCACGGGGACTACCCAACCAGGACAAAGAGGCAACAAACAGAAGGAGCTGGAAGCCATTGGGCAGTGGGAAAACTGTAACATAGTTGTCATCACAGAAACATGGTGGGATGAATAAATAATAATTTCTTTAGCCTCAATGACATGCCTTTCTGACACAATAATCATTTAACATAAAAAGGAAAGGACATAGTGTTTGTCTTTGAAACTGATTAACTTAGAAATTGAAGGAGAGGGATCTCTGAAATGAAGGATACTTTAGGGATATGATAAGCAGAAGTTCTGGTATTAAGTAAACAAAAGTCTAAATCAGGATTGTGTTCCACTGTGCTAAGTGTTTTGCAAACAAAATGAAGATGTATTATGTATTAACTAATTTGTCAGATCTCTAGGCTTTTGTAAAGGACAATGGTACAAAAGTACAGTCGTTAGCTACAACCTTTGCTAACCTTATCTAAACAATTATGACAAATACCAAAAAACTGTGGAAAGGAAGATAATGAAGTGCTCTCTGTCCTAGTTAGAAATCTGTGCAATTCCATTAGCTTCAGTGGGTCCAAGTCTCTGTGTTGATGCAGGGTTATTCATTCTGCTTCTGCTTTACTTCTTGTGATTTCTGTTCGTAGGGTGCATAGTGACTCACTGTGTAGCCTACCTTATTTTGACAAAATTCTTTGCTCTCTATAATGCCATACAGAAAATGATCCTGTTGGGTTCTCAGACTATATCCACTGTTCTTATAGCTAAAGCTGTATTTGTAAAGTATGAGGTGCTGTCTTCCGTCCTCATATGCTAACATATGCTTCTCTTCCCTTCTGCCTGTTTTTGTGAAATTTTATTTGAACTATAACAGAAATGTTTCATAACTTCAATGTCTTTGCAAACAGTTTTTTTTAAAAACATTTAAGTATAGTTTCCTATAGCATTGAAGCTTCTTAAAAGATAAAGCTATTGTACATCAAGGAGAATTTTGCTGTATACATTCATGCATCTATAAAGGCAGGAGAGGGCATGCTGTACTTAACTTGTTTGACCTGTAATGTATACAAGGAATGGAAAATTTGGCTGCATGTGTAATGACCTGGTAGCACAGGTAATTTCCCTTATGCCTTAAATTAGGTAACCAACATTCATAATGCATAGAATCTTGCTTGTTGAGCAGTCTAGCATTATATTTTGCAGAGCTGCCACTATACTAACTGGTATGATGCTCACATTCAGTGATTTATTTGACCTGGGAAGCCAAAGAATTTCTTTCCTCAAAGGATGTTTTCTGGGGCTCCAAATGATCTAGGTTCTAGTTTTCCACTCTATTACAGTCATGATTAATACATGATCATTTGCAATATATGTATCTATATATATGTATATATGGTGGGACATTATGTATATATAGTATATACATCAGCATATATTGGAACATGATTTTCACTTTGGTCTGTGATTTTGACATTGTTCTGTGGCTTCATCAACCTACTTCAGAGACCTCACAAATAAATCACTAATCATACTCATGAAAGTTATCTCTTTCCTTAGATAAAAGTATATTTATAAAGTACCAGTTTGTATAGAGTATGCTTTGGACCTGTCCCACTGTTAAATAAAGCATAATATAATAAGCTAGAATTTGCAATGGCTGCCTGACATACACAAAGGTATTTTAATTAATCTGCATGCAGAAATTAACCCTTAGAGTACTGCTTCAAATACCTCAATTTATTTTGTTACTTAATTTTACCAGTGGGCTATGCTGCTTTTCTACTCAGTTCATAGTATTGTAAATAAAGTACAATAAATAGCCATACACAAAAAAGAAGTGAGAAAAAGGAGAAAAAAACCCCACCCAAAACCAACTTCTTATAAACAAGGGATTCTACAAGACTAAATACCGCAGGTTGCTAATGGGTAATGTATTCCTAAGCAACTACTTTTTTTAAGGTGTTATATTATGACATGAATTAAAACCATGTAATGCTTAGCTGTGGCTGTGTGCTTGCTAGGTTTCCTCCTAAAGTATTATAGGTATGTCTCCTATAGAAAGAAGTCAGTTCTTTAAGGGTTAATGAGGGGTTAAGGAATCCTGAGGTATTATCCCGCTTGTCCTTTCTTAAAGGTATCTGCATGTTAATTCTCCAATATTACCTGAACAGGTGAATATAAAGACTGTATGAATGACTAACAGAATGAATGAAATAATTCATTTGAAATGCTTGCTTGTATCTTGTAAAAGACTGGAAAACAGAAATGTGATTTCTGAATCAAGGTCTTTAATGAAATGCAGAAAAATCTCACAAGAGTAGAAACTTGTATACTGACAATTTACTCTGATTTCTTTTTCTTTCAAATAGTCCAATAGAATCCTGCCAGAATTTCTACAAAGATTTCACATTACAGATTGACATGGCTTTCAATGTGTTCTTCCTACTCTACTTCGGCTTGCGTGTAAGTAGTGTGTCTTCGATGTCTTGAGTCAGGGAGTGAATATAGCTATTAGATGGGAGTATTTCGAAACAGCCTGACTTTACAATGGCTGGACAAAATTAAGCTGATTTCTAAAATGCATGAGCAAAGAATTTGTTTGAGAACATTTAAGTAATAATAATAAGCATCTAAGATCACTAAAGAGACCAACAGTTTATAAGCTAAGCTGTCTGTTCCAGAATATTCTTGTGTGGTAGAAAGGGAAAACTATTATTATTCAGTGATGTTGAAGCTACTTTCAATGCTCGCAATGGAGTGATAACTACCTCAGCAAGACTAGTGAGTACTCGATCTATTCCTCTGCTGCTAGATATGCCTTTGGCAGTTGAAGGTTGAGATAACAGCTTGTAGAGCTGCTGTATTCATTTTTATGCATATCCACTTTCCCAGACTGGTAATGCATGTTTTAAGGAACTTGAAATACTAGCCAATATGCTGAAATGTTTATCCTTAAAATTAGCACTTTCTGAAAATTAAGTAATGCTGTTTTAGGATCTGAAAGTTAGGACATCTGAAAAAGGTAGACACTTTTAAAAGTTTGGGCCAGTAACATTCGGAATTCAAGCTGTTGGGTTTGGGGGTTTTCGTTTGTTTGTTTGTGGTTGTTTTGTTGTTGTTGTTTTATTTTAAAAAACATCTTGAAAACTAACTTTGCAAAACCCTCAAACGTAACAGAACTAGCAGGAAAACCTCATGTGAGCAGAAAGTCTGCCACAGTGGTCTTTAAATTTGATACAAGTAATGCCTCCTGAACTTCCTTTGTCCATTTTCCTCATGAATCACAGGAGCTCCTGTGTCGCAATGATAGTTGAGTTCCTCCTATTTCACTTCCAATCAACTTAACCAACCTTTTCTGATGATCCAGTGAGGAATTTTGTTGCAAATCTAAGTTATTTCATTGCCTAGTCTAGGTGCAATCTTTGGCTAAATAGATAAATTCCTTCAGTATTTACACTACTATGTATGCATTCTAAACTGTATTTTAAAAGCATACAGTGTAATAGACCCTATTGCTTAAGGATTTGTGGGGCTTTTGTAGCGTCCACTAGGCCTGCAATACAGGTTAACTTTTTGGCATAATGGGTTCAATGCATGGTACTTGTGAACTTCCAAGAACCCTTATTTTAGAAGTATCCAAATGCTTTGGAAATTCTGTGCTAGTGATAAGGTTGTATGTTCTTACCAAGAGAATTAAAATTACATGTTGGCCACTCTTACTTACTCAAGGCAGTAACTTAGGCTACATTATCAAGAAGCGGAGCACAATAAGAGAGAATATACTGGGAGTGGATGCTAATACTTTCATGTCCATGTATGTTTTTTGGAAGGGGGAGAGGGTAATGTAAAGTCCACTTGGGTCCTGTGGAATGAACTCACTTTAGCAGTTACAATAGGTGAGATGCACTGCCAGAACCCCTTTTTCAGTTTTAGGTTCAACCAAAACAAATCTTTGTGTTATCCAAAACAACTTTGTGATGCAAACTGAAGTGTGGTAAGTGGGGATGATAAGGATTCACTTCAGATTAGTACTCCTTATCTAAGTCAAAGTGCTAATATACATGTAACTTCAGTTCTCCAAGAAGTCCTACTGAAACAAACAGGATTTCATAAGGAAAAGTTGATACTTGGTTGTGTGGATGGAATAACTGGATCAATAATGAATTTGCTAGTTATATAATAAGCATCCCCACCTTTAGCTATTTTATATTTTACTTTTTTTTTTTGTTTTTTTTTTCTGATAAATATCTTGTGTGAGGACTCACTTGCAAAGCAAAGATTTTAAGAAATATTTTGAAATTTCATCCTTCTCCACCTGTTCTCCCTAAAATGTTGTTGCAACTCAAAATCATATAAATATTAGCTTATCTTCAGTTCTAGAAGATATTTGCGTTCAAACACACACATATCCATTTTAAAATCTTTATTGGCTAGTATCCAACTATATGAGAACTCAGAAGTCAAGTCTGCAAACTGCTGATGAAAACTAAGTCCAAACTGCAGGATTTAGCGCTTAATCAAGCAATAGGGTCTGGCAGAGATATGGCAAATATGGAAGTAATCCTTATTTGGAAATGACAGAATTATGCTAGTGCTTCTAGAAGTGCTTCTTCAGGCATGGTAGGATTTATTCTGTAATGAAATGGGCTTTTATTAGTTGCAATTACCTAAATGAGTAACTGTTCAAATACTTCCACAGAAAACTATAAGTGGCCTTTACAGTCAACAGATTTTATTTTCATTGTTTAATAACACACTTTAACCTTTTTGAAAGCCTGAAGGTTGTGCCCTATAGAAACGTAAAATGTGCTGATTAGCACACATATTGCAGGTTATGAAAGTATTGATCTGACATCTTAAAAAGCTTTTAGTTCCAAATATTCTGAGTACTAAATTCAACAGAAGGGAAACGAAAGCTTCTGGGTGTTTTTCTTGAGTTTTCATGCTAGTGAGTTGGTACTAAGTAATACAGACTAACAAAATGTCAATTTAGTTTAAGCTTTGAGTCTTCTCTGAGGAAGATGCTGCTCATGTTGTCTGTCTTTTTAAGTATGATTTCAACACTCTTGACATCTTCCAATAGTTTAGCTGAGATTCCGGCAAAATTGATATAAATATTTTCTGTTAAAGGTTTAAAGTAATTCTAAGGCTAGGAGATTAAGTGGATGAAATAGAGAATATCAATATTTGCTTTGGAAGAAAGACAGTGGATATTGTCTGTAGTTCAAAAAATAAAAGCACTGTTTTGAAATATGTTTTAGTTTTGGAATAGTCCAGGGTTTAAGACTTGCATGAGTAAAACTGCTCCATTAAATGTCTTCATGATGCACTAGATTTTTATATTTATTTGTGTATTTATATTTGATAATTATAGAAAGCATACGTTTTACTTATTACTTGCATGTGAATAGTAGTTTGACCTTGTTTAAGCACATAGATGAATAAATAAGTTCAAACTATGGTAATCCTTGGCATCTAAGTTTCCCAGTTTTCCTAGGCTGATTTCGTAGTCAGGAGAGAGAAATGACCTTATCCATGGCAAAATTCAAAGGACTAAAGTCCTGCTGCAGTCCTGAATTAAGCCATATAGGAGTTATCCTGGTGATTACCTCTTGATAGGATGATAATGGGGCTGTTTGTAAACTATGTGGTTATCAAGCAATTCACAGTACAGACTTCTTTCCAGTGAGACATGTCATTTTGTCTGGACTGAGCTAAAATGTCAGTTACTGCTCCACTAACTTTGGTAAGTGATATTTTAGAATAGAAAATATTGCCCATATTTGCAACTACCATGAGGATAATCTGATTCTTTCATCCCTCCCCCTCTTTTTTTTTTTTTTTTTCAGTTCATAGCAGCCAATGACAAGCTATGGTTTTGGCTAGAAGTTAACTCAGTAGTAGATTTCTTCACAGTCCCTCCAGTGTTTGTGTCAGTATATTTAAACAGAAGTTGGCTTGGTAAGTAAAATAGCTTTTCCTTTTAATAGATGTTACAAAAATACATAAACTCTGCACATTTTGATGGAGAATTTCTTCATCCTGTGGCATTGTTTAAGGAGAAGAATGTTAACAAATTGTTTTTGCAATGAATTTGCCATTTCAGCAGACAGCTGGGTTATGTCAGAAAAAGCACTTAAGTCAATTTTCTTCTTAATCATTAGTATAATCTCCTACACTAAGTGGTGGTGAACTCCAGCTTGGAAATACTGTGTAATGGGGCATTTGATGCAATTGTTTCAGCTTACAACCTGAACAGGTGATCTAGATCATTTATTTATTCACTAAACTAGATTTCCATGAATCATTGTCAACAATGAAATCAACAAATGTTCTTCACATTTTCAGCCAATATAGCTAAATTTTAAATCCACTGAAAAAACAGCTTTGGAAGATTTGTTCAGACACTTACTGAGCTTAACATTTGTGTATGACTGCTAGGAATGCACTAGAAAAGAATATGCCACATATAAAAGGGAATACAAAATTAAGCAGAGCAGACAAAATATATCAATTAAACAACACCCATAATGTAGCATAGGAAGTTTCTTGTACAAATTGTGTATTCTCTCCAGTTACGTAAAATGAAGGTCAAAATTCGGAAGTTTTTATTCAGGGAAAACTTCCTAAAATTAGACAACATACGAAAACTCACAATTTAACAATCCATTTCTTCAGAAATACAGGCACTTGTTGTTCCTGAATACTGAAGAGAGTGGTCATGCTAAATGTCTGATATGGAAAGAAAAGTAAAACAGAATATCTTTTATGGTATTACAATATTTTCAACTTGGTACATATGTGCAAAGATGCTAAAATTATTAATGAATTGCTGTTGTACAAAAAGAGATTAATAAATGTGTAAGCATGTTTGAGTTCATACTATATGCATCAGTGGTTATTAATATGCCAAAGAAGAAAGCACTGAAACAGCCAAAAAAGATCTCTACACATCCTTATATGATTACCGTCTTCATCACATACTTCTGTTGTGTATGTAAAATTCATGCTTTCTGAAGTAGAAAATGTTATACAGTTCCATATTACGATAGAAAATCAAATAAAAAAGAAGGTATGTAAATAAATAACAAGCTTATGTTTAAAAGAAAATTGTTGATTTTACTAGCTATAACTCAATCCCAGATTCTTTGCATTATGTGAATTAAAGGGATGTATTTTCACACTTGAATGCATATCAGAGTTTCCCAGAAGTTTGAGATTGAAATCATTGGAGATGAAGGATACCTAAGAGCAAGTACTAGAATCACAGGATCCATAGAAAAGGAATATGAGATGAGAAAATAGCAAAACTTAAAAATTTGGGAAATGAGGCAAAGAGATAATTATTTGAGATGAATACCCTTTGTGAAAGTGACTGCATAATTGCCTGACTCATGGTGACACAGCAATCTAACTAACAGTGCCAACAGGAATAATGAGTTTGCCCATTTAGCAATTTCTGCTGGATAGTTTTACAAGACTTAACGTAATTTTGCAGGCGGAGTTAAGCATTGTACTTATATTTACTCATAGGGTTGAAAGGATTTCCATCTCTCTTAATTACACCAATGTCGCTTTTTCTTGATTTCTTGTTTATAGTCCCACTTTATCTGTTTTCTAACTGAATCGTCCTGAGACATTTGTCACTGGCTGAGGCACAGAATTTTTTTTTTAATGTAGTCAGCTTATTTACAATGTTTGAGCTTTGCGCCTGCTTCCACTATGTTTATTCCAAAGGGGTTTTCACCTTAGGGAAAATCATCCTTAGTGAAATTATTCACTAATTCAAAAATGTGAATTACTGGAGTCTCTGACATAGCTGTAATTTGGATCAGCATGTTATTATTTTCATATGCTGTGGTGAGAGAATTTTTAAGCAAATACACTTAATGAAAGCAAATACACAATTAATGAAGATTGTCTATTCCTTTACACCATTTAAAGAGATGGCAAAAATTACTCTGCCTGTGGAGCTCATATATATATTTTGGACATATTGTAGGTAATACAATGGCAGAACTGGGCAAGTGGAGGGGAAAGGATGGTATTTGGACCATATTATTTACAGCTTCAGGCTTGATGTCTACTTTTACTTTTCCTTTTATATATTTTTTTTTTTTTTTTTTTTTGTAATTAATGACTTATCCTTGTGCAGAGGATGATTCAGAACATGTAATTTCTGGTTTCTGCACCAAGTGATGCTGTGGTAATAGGATTCACAAGGAGCTTAGTCTTTTAGCAGGCCAGATAAATAGTAAGTGCTTAATGTTAGGCAATGCAAAAATTATTTAAGAGGTTTGGAATTCAGTGTGTCCCAATAATTTATTACTGTTTAAGGAGGATTCCTTTACGTGCCTTAAATTTCAAGATGATTTAGGAGCCCAAATACAATACATTGTCTGGAATGTATTGCACATCAAGGTCTTTCCAGTTTATTTCACTATTGATTCATGTTAGTTCAGCTGTAATAAGTTCATCTAAATACTAGACAGAACAAATGTCACCAGAATGTGGCTCCCTGAATTCAGGAGTTCATAAGAACTGTCCTGGTTTAGCTAACTGACGATAAAGTGCAAACACACAGTTTGAACAGTATTAAAAAAGCCCAAACTATCCTAACTCAAAAATAAACTTTGCCTTTAGAGCACTAAATGCTTATAGAGTGATGTGAAGTATAGCAGAGGACATGTGGTCTGAACAATACCATCTTTTAATGTACTACAGTGGAAAGCCAGTGGGTTTTTGCCTTTTCTTATGCTAGTTCAAAAATGCCACCATTCAGCTATTATGTAACTCTAAGTATGAAAAGCCTTCCACTTTCCCTGCTACCCTTTTGTGTTAATAAAATGTATTTTTGTATCTTAAAATGCTGTATATGAATAAAATTTTCCATCAGTATTCATAAATCTAATCTTCCACCTAGATTTCAATATACAATCAAAATTCAATGTGCAAAATGGGTCAAATTATGCTTTTCCATTGAAAGGTTTCTAGGAATGTTCAGGTGTTCACTGTCGAATGTACAGTTAAAGAAGCAATAGCACTTAAACCCTGTAAAATATCAAATTTTGAGATTTGATAAATCCTTCAGAAAAGATTTCTAGGGTATCATTTTTGCTAGAATAGGGTAGCATGAGAAAAGGAAGTACATGAGTAGAATACAGCTGGCACATGGAATGATCTACATATTATTGAAAGATTGTGGGGCAGTAGAGAAAGGGAAGAAAATTTTAATGAATGTGTAATTCAGTGATATACATTGCTTCATTGCTTTGACAGTCAGTATAAAAATTTCTTACTCTGACTTAAAATTGTACAAGTACAAACGTCGGTATGTTTTTTGATGTTCATTTTCATTTAAATCCACTTGACATTTTTCCAACACTGTTTTGCAAACAGTAACGTTAGTGTAGATGCTTACATGTAAACTAAAGCTATGCTTTATAAAATCATGAATATTTCTTGCATAACACTATAGAACAAAATTTCTGATAGTGATAGGAGGAAGATTCTCCTTCTCCTTCAAGTGCAGGCTTTTGTGGAATGGAGTTAATCTTCCCAAGGGAAGAATGATAACAGGAAGGATGGAGTTTCTGGCTCTTGAGATTTTACAGGTAATTTTGACAGTTAATTTCAACCAGATTACTTCAGTGCATTGCTGAGTCTGGATACTGTCATTATAGTGGAAGTGAAGGTAGGCTAGAAAGGTTGTTGGATGAAAATGAAAAATTTGCAATGGGAGTAGTAATGCTGTGGTAAAACACATTTTTTTTAACACATAGTCATCATGATCTGAGAATCATAGCTAAGTTTCAGCTTCAGATCTTTGTTTCTTTGGATAGCTTGCAGTCTGCCAAGTTGGAGAGCCATGCAAGAAATGAACATCTTCCAGCTGTATTCAGTAATGGTTTACAAACATTCTACATACCACTTAAAACTGTTGTGCTATCTTGTGTGATAGCTAAAGCAATTCAAATGACTGAAATGCCTTTTATCATGTACTTCTATGCTTATGAAAAGGAAATACTGATTTTATGGGCAGACTGTTTTGGAATAAATTGCCTTGGCAGGATGGTATTGTTAGAGGAAGATTAAACATGTAAAATATGATCTTGGCTTCACATTTACAAGGGCATGCAAATGTGGAACAATTAGCCTTGGAACTACAGTGATTAAATAAAGCCTAATATATGGATTTGATAGTGTCTCATATTACTGAATCACAGAAATGAAAGATCGAAATGATCCATTTCCTTTTCCTGATCATGTGATTCATGATTTCTACTGTATAAAATATCAAGTGATAGAAGCTGTTTGACTCCTAATACATTCTATTATCAGGAAGATTTTTTTCATCATCCTTCCCTGACATCCCTTTTACTCTAGGTTGCTACTGAAGCTGTGCTTTTTTGCTTTTTTGCCCTTTTTTTTTTTTCCCCAGAAAATAATTCAAGATTTACAGTGGGGAAAGAACACAGACAACAGATGCGAATGTAGACACATGCACAGCATAGAGAACAAATATCTTTGTGTGGTGATTAGCACGCTTATGGAAAAGAGGAGATAAGTTTTTCCAGTCTTTGCTCAAATTCTGTCCAGGTCCCACTACAGACATCTCAATTAGTTTTGGATGAGACTTGTGGTCTCAGTATCAATTCCTGATCTGAGAAGACTGTTTCCAACATGTCTGGTAGTCATTCAGCTATTTTTGCAAGTTGGAGAACTAAATTGCTTTGCCTCTGTGGGAAGAGATAGATAGCTGTGGAGAAAAATCAGTTGTGTCTTATTAAGATAGTTAAGCTGATGGTGTGATTGCCTCCTGGCCATTCTGCAAGTGTGCTTCAAGATGAAACTTTAGTTAAAAATCTGTGATGTGAAAACGTTTGTTTCAATACCCTGTAGAGTTTTTTGACACAAAAAACATACAGAAGAGCTCAGCTTGAAACCATATTTGAATCTGCAAAACACTATTCCTTTTGGAAAACATATATTTTAATGGAATACCTTAGTTATACTAACACAGAGAAGTATTCTGATAATTAAATTGTAAGGATAGCAATGTGAGAGAGGAATTATGAACTCCAGAACTTTATAATCATTTACTGTCTTTTGATGCATCCACAGGTCTCAAAACTGTCACTTTCTTAGCACCTTAAATTTGCAATCATTTGCAATTATTTTGTTGGTGAAATATTGTGCATTTCTGCCATCTATTGGCAAAAAATTTGAATACACGTTCAAATTCTACAATATTTCTTACAAAGTGTATTTTATACAGCTTTAATGCATTTTGTGTCGTTTTACTTACATTATAAGTTATTTTATATATAATGGATGCCAAATTCTGTAAGATTTCATAGGAGAGTTATATTTTATGTATATGTGCATATGCAGTACTTTTGTGTGCATTAACATTTCTTTGTTCATTTCAAATACCTTCAAATAGGTATCTGAATTTAATCAAAATAGTTCTGAATACTCAATGTGATTGGTGATTTGTCAGTAATATGCTATTGAGTGGACTGTATGACATTTTTATTATATCAAAGACAAGAAGTTTTTGCTTTCTTCTCGATACCTTTATCAGTTCAGTTTTCACAGAGCTCTTACATTTTGACAGGGTACCAGTTAAAGTGGTACTTCACAACAGGCTTTTGAGTTGTTACAATATTAATAGCGAAAGGTAACCTTGTGACAAATATGTATTTGTCATAACATCTGTGATGAATTCTTGGGAATATTGTTGCGTGCAATTGTGGAAATATGCTGCTTGTCTCTCCTCCACTAATAAGTCAAAGAAGTTAGCCAAAGGACTCTGGAGCAGGGGAAAAGCACAAGGACAGTACTGCTCCCAATGTCATATTAGTTCCTGGCATCTAGCTGACATTTGTAGAAACTGTGTACTTGCTTCCCTACGACTCTGAATTCAAAGTAAACTGGAAAATGTAAATCATCTTCTGTTTCCAGTCCATCACTGTCTGTGAGTGATACTGAACACTTCATAGAAAATTGACCCTAAATTTATTCTGTTTTCTATTCTACTCTGATTGGGAGGGGCCACAGGTAGGGGTGTACCTTGATTTCTCCTGTGTGAATGAGTGGCAGGTTTAGCCCAAAAGTAGTCATACTCTTTGAATGTTGAGGAGCTATTGCAAGTTAATATCATAGCTGCTACCACTTACATTGCTTTAAATAAAAGTGCTTCCTAGTTTATCTGGCTGGATAACTTTGTCCTCTTGCATCTTTTCTCCTCTTATCTCCTTCAGAGAAGAAAAACTTGGTTGAGCAGGTATACACCTTTAGTGGGGGAAAAAAAAGTCTTATATTTATAGTTACCTATAAACAAATGCTTTTGTTGTCATCCTGCTTTACACATGCCCTGCTTGTCGCTAGCTTGTCTTTTCATTATCAAGCATTACATCCTCTAGTATCACCGGTTAGCTTTATTAATGTGGTTTTTACTTTTCTTCCAGACTACTAATAGAAGTATTAAATAACTTAAGATCAAGAACATGTCCCTAACAAGACTCCCAGGGAAGAGATAGCATCATAGAATCATAGAATGGTTTGGGTTGGAAGGAACCTTAAAGATCATCTGCTTCTAATCCCCGTGTCATGGGCAGGGTCACCTTCCACTAGACCAGGTTGCTCAAAGCTCTAATCCAGCCTGGCCTTGAACACTGCCAGGGATGCTTAAACGAAGGCTACCCAAACTCTACATTCTTATCTTCAATAGAATTAGAATAATGTTCTAAAAGAAAAACCCCACTTTTCTCTCAAACTGCTTAAGGAACCCATAATTCACTTATGCTGTCTTCTGGCACTTTTATTCCTTTGCATAAGGGACATGCAAAGGAAGAGGTAGCATCCAAAAAGATCATTGCATTAGCATTAGTCAGATGCTTTCCAAGTTTTCCTGAGCTACCTACAGCACATAACTAACCTGCATACTTTCCTGAATGGTACTATGAGAGATAAGATTAATTTTTTTATTTAACTAGTTGTTCCTTATCTTTAAAAGTCAGCTGAAAGACCAGTTGAGTATAAAATTTTGTGTCTTGGCTTCAAGATGGTGCATTAACTTGTACTTTGTAGGCATTCAATCTATTCATTATACATTATCCAGTAACTTTTCCTCCTGATATCTTCTTCCACTGATTTCTTGGTAACTGTTTTTTTAAATACATTGAGTTCGAATAATGTTGTTGCATTGTGATCTTCCCAACTTTGTGTTTTCAATGCTTGCTGTTTACACTATTTTATACTTTGTAAGCAATATAATTAATATCTACATAAGCCCCAAATCAGAAGTCCTTATGCTTAAACATGAGAGTTTATATACTGGTAATTTTAATATAAATTATATGATTTCTGATGACTGTTTTTGGACATTAGTTAATTTTGTATTTCTAAGCATCTAACTTCTGCAACACAGCTTAAAGCATCGCTTATCTTCTGGCCTAATTGTACTCAGATGTCCACGTAGCTCTCATTAATTCAGTACCCGTTGTCTCGTTTGTTCTGTGGTGCATGAGGCTTGGTTTATGTGGAATTAAGAAAAGATGTGTTATGCAGTTTAAGTAATTAGAAAAACATTCAACCTAGCCATGTTCCTCCTGACCTTTCCATAAATCTGAATTAGTCAAATATGTCCTGTTGAGGCTGGAACTGATACAAACTGATGCAAAGATAGTTGGGATTTCACTAGGAAGATTTGAAGTTAGGAGTTCCATATGAGACTTTAGAAAGTTCATATAATGGCTGTTTTTACCAAATATCAGAGAGCTGTGGATGAACTTAAGTACTGAACTGACACTGAAAGTTTATGTAAACATGATCATTCATATCTTTTCAACAATCATTTGTCAATTCCTTCACACAACTTTATATATAAGTCAAGAGATGATTTCAGTAAGATTTTCATTCTTATAATGCCAAACTCAAAAGGGAAGACTTCATTAACACGTTTACTGAGATGGACTGCTTGACCATCACCTGACAGACCCAAACCCTGTTGGGATTAGGCAAGATTACTTCTTGTGCTTCTATGCTTCTGGTATGAATATGAGCAAAATTCTGACCTTTTTGCAGTGGATGGGTAATAGTAGTATAGCAATGGTACATCCCTCCTCAATCTGTTGCTCGATACAGTTAAATTTTTGCAATTGCAGTAATTTGCCATACCTAATCAGGTGACATGTAGAGAAGGAAAATTTGGGATATAGAAGTAAGTATTCTTACAGCTAAAGTATTTAAGGCCTTTTTTGAGGATTTCGACAACAGGATATTTATACCATCTGGCAGATTTTCATACAATATTGACTTAAGTCAAGAAAACAGTATCTTTCATAGTTTTCCACTTTTTGCCACTTGTTTCACATTAATTTTTGAATGCCTAAGGTTCTCTAATACTTCTGTATTTATAGTGTCCATGCTTACGTTATGCAGGGCTTATTCTTGATTGACTTCTTATGCCAGACATTTAGCATTCATTAACCTTGTTATCACCTTCAGCAGTATTTAATTTCATACTGTCTCAAATTCCAAATAATAAAATAAAAATAGAACCACAGCAGAGAAAATCTAGTCCATAAGTGGAAGGACATTTCTCTGTACCACAGGAGGGTCTCTGAAGTTACTGACTCCTACCTAACTACTTGCACTGCAGTGGTGTACCTGATGGATTGCCAGGAAGTCTTTGCCAATAAAGCTAATGATGCTCAGAGGTCACTATTTGCTTGTTCTTTGTAAGTGCAGGCTTTTGGATCTTTCTGCAGCTTTCCCCAGTTTCTTCTGTTCAGGGAACTTTTTAATATGGAGCAGTGTTAAATAAACTGCTACTAAACTTTGGTATGCACTTTTTTTCACTCAGGCATTTAGTTTTTAATTCTTTAATCATTTTTATAGTAGTTAGTTTGCAGGCAATATAGATCATGACGGTCTGGCAGTCAATGAGCATCTGAGTCTCTACATGTAAAATATTGCGAGTATGTATTCAAATGAGATGGGATAATTTGTAAAGAAAATATCATGACCTCAGCTTTTATTTTCTATTAAGTTCTGTAGTAACACTGAGTTTGGATTCTTCTGCATTGTTTCACTTTCCTTCCTATTGTGGGCAAACTGTAGATATCAGCACTGTAGAAGCAGAGACATGTAGAAAATAAGAACAAACCAAGATAGATTCTCCTTTTCTCTTGAAATTCATCTAAAGAAAATGATATACAATTGCATGCAGGGCAGATTTTATGAGAAATACAGTGGAAAATAACAAATGATACATAGATTTAGAGAAATGGCATCTTCTAGGGAAACATCAGACACCTCCTTTTCTAGGCACTGGTTCTAATCTATTCTGATAGTGTTTAGAAATTTTTCTTATCCATTCTTAGTCATTTGGTAACATTGGCCTATTAGTACAAGCATTTGTGTGCACTTGAAACTCCATGAAAATTTGCTTCTCAGTAGGTGGATCACAGAGAGATTTTCTGTCTGACATGAATTTGAAGAGAGGACTTTTGAATGCTACAATGTTACTCCCTTTACTCGTTCTATTTTTGATTCAGTGTTAGTGCTGAATTGACACTTCAGTTCTCGGACTTTGTATTTAAACATGATATAAAACTGAATAGGTGAAGATTTTTTTTTAGTACTGGCATAGGGTGAAATAAGGGATACTGATAAGTGGTATATGAACGTCATGACAGCTATATTTCCAAAAAGCAGTTAAAACACCATGATCTTTGATTTCTATGAAATTTCATGCCTTAATTCTTAATCTGACAGCTGGTATGAAATATTCTGTTTGTTGTTGTTACATTATAAATTTACACCATGTGCAAAGAATCATTCTCTACACTGACTAGAGAATGATCGCTTCTTTTGGACAGGCATACATATTTTACAAAATTTGGCACCCATCTGGTCAGAAAACAGATTTTTTTTCTTTTTTTTTCTTTTTTCCACTAGTATCATTTTGTGGAGTGTCATTTTCATAACCTTTTTTTCCATAATTAGTGTATCTATATGTGTCTGCTCCTATCCTTTAAGTGTTTTCTTTGTGCAATTCAAGGGCTAAAGAAGATTCAATGGCTAGGATGCATTATATCACACCAATTGATCAAACTGAAATATTTGACTCTTTTTCAAGTCTTATTTCATAGTATGCTCATTGTTTCTTCGGCAGTTATGGCCTGTGCCTTGTGACTCAGAGGAGCAAAGACAGGCAGAATTGCAAGTCTTTTTTTAAATCAGCATCCTGCAGCATGAGTCAGGCTTTAGATCTGACTTTTGTCCTTCCATTGCCTTTGTTCTTATCATTTGTCCTGTTCCATGGTTACAGCCTCTCAGAATTGCATATTCCTGATTTTAGTGCAGTTTGTTCCTGATGAATGCCAGGGAAAATTATACAAGATGCTAACCTGTCATTCTTCAGGAAGCAAAACTATTTTTTATTGAGTTGTAATGGGCACTTTAGAAAACAAACCCCAAGTTTCCAACCTTCAGTTGCACCTCTCTGCAAGGTTAGCTGGCTGAGGTGTAACTACTTATTTCAATGGTCACTAATTTCATCTTGGTTTTAGTAGCATCAGCAGTAAAATGTCTAAATACTCTATTCTTCAAAACTCAAATAATTTAAAAAAGACATTTTGCACCCTTTTTAAATATGGACTTTTGTATCTAGAATGGATTACACAACTGTAAGATTAAAAACATAGAAAAACAATAGATGAATAAATCCCTTTTCTCTCTACATCTTTTTTTCCATGATGTATGAATATTGTTTATCCTTCCATTCATACTTTCAGCCTTTTGTTAAAAATGGCACTGCTGTCAGTTTGGTGGGATAATACTTACTTTATAAAATATGATGTTTACAGTATAATACACTCTGATTTTATGTAAAGATCTGCTATTCATTCACTCCTGGGTATATTTCTGCTTGTCTTATGGAATATGACAAAGTCATTGCTTGGTATAAAGTGGCAAAGTTAATGTTTACATATCTAGCGACTGGTTTTGTTATTGCTAGTGCCAAGCTTTCTGAATATCTGGCTTAATATCGAGACTTTGAGAGTAGGAGATAAAAAAATAAGTAATGTAACTACATACGTTTCTTCAGGAACTCAAGTTTGGGTTGTAAATTTACCTTCTAAATAATTTAGTGAAATTAATGAGTAGTAAGTCCTTGGAAGAACGCACATTAGATTTTGTCATAACCTATAGCCAATGCTACAAAGCTGTGCCAAAAAGTAGTTATCAGGCAACCTGCATAGTTTTTATATTCAGACACAGCGGATTTGGAGGTGTTGGATTTTTTAAATGAATAATATTTTTACCCTTTCTGAAATAGGACCAATGAAAATTTTATTGGCAATTTCTTATAGAACAATGGCTTTTACACTGTAGTTTCAGACGTAGCAACCTGAAAGAGAGGAAAGATAACACATGGAATACTCTGTGTTGCCATACTGTAAAATAAATTTAGAAGTAATTTTCAAGGAGAAAATGGTCACTGCATATAAAAAGTTATTTTTCTCTACAGTGGGTTTCTCCTTGGCATGTTTCCTTGCATTTCATATTTTTTGTAGACTGTGCTTTTGGGCAGAAATGTAAGCAGATTATATCCTACAAAAGCAGAGCAAATCAGTCATCCCTGGCTAACCTGTGCTTTAGAGGACAAGAATTTGATACCTGTCTCTACCCAACACATTGGTTGTCTATGCCAAAGATCTTGCCCTCTTGCAAGATGATATGGCAAGCACCTAGCTCCTGCATAGACAAAAGTAATGTGGAGCTCAGCTGCTGAAAAGCCTTGCTTTCTTCTCCTGCATATTTGAGATTACTAGTTTCATATTTGGATGGACTTTGAAAGGAAGCTGTCGTTTAATTGTAGCAATACATACATAAGTATATCAGTCCATTTTGTATGGCAAATTCAGGGAGGGTCATGGAGGGATATGCTCCAAGGATGCAATACTTGTGAGAACATGGAAAACTTCACTGGTAACATACCTTAAATACCTTGGATTCATTGAAGGTACAATAGGTTTTAACAAGTTATCATAAAGCTCTTTAGAACAGAATGAATGTTGATTAGTTTCGAGTAAATACCTCAGAGCAGACTGCACACATACCCAGTGTTTCTGGTAACACAGAGTTTAGGAGTTTTAACTGTACCTCAGACCAGGAGACTGCCAACCATGTCCTTCACAGGGGTAGGCAGAAATACAGAAACCATCAAAACGGGGCTGTTTTTCTAATGGCATCATTTTCATCTGCTTAATTGGACTTCAGATTTCCACTCAGATACTTATCTGAGCTAGATGATACGATATCTAAAAGAAACCTTTTTGACAACTGAAGAAAAAAATTATTTATCCTACAGAGAACAATTTTCTGTAAATAATTTTATATCTAATATGAAAAATTTGACCATGTGTAGATGGTAGAGAATACATAGTGTAGATGGTAGAGAATTGTACTCTCACTAAAAGCAATAAGCTGTTTTGTGTAATCAGGTTGTAGAGCAAAACGTTAAAAAAAACATTCACTTGGAAAGCAGAAACATTCTACACAGGGAAATAATAGCAACGTCTTTGTGTGGCTCTGTGATGCTGAATAGTACTTCTCAGCAAAATATGTCATCATCCTGCTGTTGCTGTAATTTAGATTCGTATTCTTTAACTTGTGGAACAGATTTATTTTAGATTTATTTCCCATTTTATCGTTTAATGCATGTTTTCAGATTTTGATGGATGCAACAAATCCATCCAGCAGCGCACTGACAGAAAAAAAAGGAGAAAATTGATAAAAATCTGGCTATGCCAGGGAATTGAGAGAGTTAAAGGAATACTGTCAAATTACTAAACCCTAAATGTAGATTATGTAAGCCAAACAGCTCAGCTCTTGCTCATGGGCACTGTTTTCCTTTAGATGTTGCAGGCTTGCAAGGTAAATGGTTTCTACAGCCAAACATTTGCTGTATTAAGTACAAAGTGCACTAATGGTAGGTTTAAAATTGGATAATAACGAGATTATAATACTATTGAAGACAAAATACAATAAGAAAGAAAAAGTATGCCTTATATGGTAGAAAATAAGTAGAACATTCTTTCAGTTTGAGCTGTACAAGATGTGGTTAGTAACACAGAGAAGTACTACCTTGTTCAAATCTTTCCAATTTGAGAGGAATGATTCTAAGTGCTCGCAGATATATTAGGTATACGTCTCCATGCATATGTAAAGAATCCATAAGTATTCCCACGAGACTTAGTGGGTCTGTGGGAACACAATCAGGTTGGTTGTAAAAACCTAGTGTAAAGGTTACAGTGTAAAGGAGTCGTGGAAGTGGTTTGCCTCTGAATCACTCACTGCATATTACTTGAAATTTGAAATTTGTTTGTACTGTTCTCCATGTTTCTATATTTGGCATTATCACCCTTTAATAACATTTCCAAAATACTTTGAGATCCTGTACATTTCGTATAAGCACATGGTGTGGTCTATTTTTATTTCTGCTTTGCATTGTACTCCAGATGGCATTGATGTATTTTTGGCATGTTTTTTATATATCTTTGTGGCTCCTCTGGAGACAAAAAATAAGAATGGTAAGCATATTCCTCGAAATGAAGATAGCTTTTCAAGATGAAGTTTGTATGTTAAAGCAGGAAGGTTCACTAAGAAAGCATATCATATTTCATGGAAGGTAATAGCTCACATTTACATTTTATTTTTAAGAGCTTTTTCTAATTGAATGAGATTGTAACTCACTGAACAAAAATCCAGTTTTGCAAATATTCACAGAGCATATCTGTTTGAGAGAACTAATGCACTCTATTCTTTGTGCTCTTACTTGATGGCTGAATGTTTTGGGTTTTTTGGGGTTTTTTTTGGTTTTTTTGTTTTTTGGGTTTTTTTTCCCCTTCCTTCAGTAATATAGCTGTCATTAACTGGGATTAGATGAAGGGTTGTGTAAGGTTTTGGGTTTTTTTCATTTATTTCATCTGGGATAAGTCCCAGAAGAGTCGGCTGATTATGCGACCTCTCTCTTCTGCATACTAGCTTTAACTGAAAGACAGATATGTAAAGCTGTCAAAGAAAATAATACACAGTAAACATGTACACGAAGTACAAGAACTATATTCTTTATGGGGTACCTGTTCATTCCAAGTGAACAGCATCACGTTTGTGGGTTTTGGATCGATGGGTGTGGTTCTTTGGTGTATCTGAAAGAAGCTTATGTGGTAATATCCGGATAGAAGATGGCTTTTAAGCTCTAATACATCACAGATCAGAGGAGCATCTGCACTGCCTGCCTGCTTCTGTAATTTGTTTTGTCCATCCAGTTTATAATACTCTTAGTCTGTTTTGTGAGGCTGAGTTTTGTATTTGAATTAATGCTGTTTGTTTCATGCTAACAGAAATGGACTAGATTATACTGAATTATCATTTGGTAACAACATGTAAAGGTGAACTTTGCATTATCCTGTGTTCAGTTAAATAAATCTGCTTCCAAAGAGAAGTTCTGTTAAAGAAAGAACTCTTGAGCTGTCTCTCCGTGTTGATACTGAATTAGTGAAAAGAAGGGCAAATGTATGACTATCTTCGCTATTAGTGGATGCTGTGACTGAAGAGTGGACCACGATACTTACATGCAGTGCTCCTGAAGCTGAATATAAATAGTCATGATTTCCAGCAAGATTTTAGTCTACCACAACCCTTCTGGGGGCACTCGTACTGAAACTTATAAAAGTACTAGAAGGCGTAAAAAATCTCTTGGAGAATTATTCCAAAATGGATATCGTGTCAAAGCTGGGCATAATATCCCTGAAAAGGAAGAACAACATACTTTTCGAAACTCCTTGGTGTCTTGTTACAGGGTCGGCTCATACTGGGGTAAGGTCCAACTCTAAACTTTTCTTCAAAATTGTAGTTTGTGAATTCTGTCTCTGGTGCTTGTGTTACTCTCTTCTAAAAAGATATTATATTTAGTTTTTCAACTTCAAGATAATGCTACAGTATTAGGGTTATGCTACAAGATAATGCTACAGCATTATCTTGAAAAAAGCCTCTGTAATGTGCTCATTTCTCCTTCATCAAAGGGATTTAGTGTTCACCTAGAATCAAGCAATCCAGTCTTTACTGATGGAATTATTAAGAAATAATTATTTTTAAAACTGATGTCATTATTCACAGGTGTAAAAGTAAGTTAAATGTGCAGTGGAGAGATTTATTAGCAGTCTTTGATACAGCATTGTTTGGAAGTAACTAGTAAACAATCTATGTAGATTTGGAACTTGATGCAGTTTTACTGTCCTGGTTCATAAAGTATTGATCTTTTCATGCTGTGGGCTGGTTTCCCTGCTTGTACACTTGCATAACAGAGGCAGGAAAATGTATCAGAATATTCCAGCTGTGTTGCTTCCAAGGCATGGCAGATTCTTTTCCTCCTATGCTATTTTTTCTTGTTTTGTTCTTTGAGCTTTCATTTTCAAACCTATCAGGAGTGGAATCTCAGGTTGCTCTGCTGCACTGTGTGAAGACATTCAGGATAGGATTATTTTGTGTCTTAAAAATGTCCCCTCTGTCTTATGTGTCTCGGAAGAGGTTCTAATTTCCTAAATATGGATTCTGGCTTGTTCAGTCTTCAGTAAACCATACAGTCTTAATGAAATAGAGGGTAAAAGTAGCCATTGGTAGGTTTGATGAAGATACCATTCTGATGCATGGGTGAGTGGTTTGTCAGGAATAGAAATGGCATACAGAATCTCTGTGTATTGAATCCTTATACAATATTTTGGATATGCTATTGTCAAGAAGCAGCAGCATGGCAATAATAAAGGGATTATGTTTATCATTGTTGAGAAATAATGTAATGATTGATGCTATTCTGGTAGATTGACCTTTCTTGTTGAATGAAGAACTATCACAATTCCTGTTTCTGTTTTTTGGAATATTGTTAAAGACAAATAAGTTTAGTTGTTGTGATTTCTCCTTCTTCCCTTTATAGATCTAAAATTGTAATTTTTTTTTTTTTTTTTTTGTGAGGGGAGATGGGTGTTAACCTGTGGGTAATTTGGATTCCAGGATTCCAGCTGTACATTAATCCAGTAGAAAGCATCAGTTTAGCAGAAAGACTGAAAAACTGAGACAGGAAAATACTGTATTTCAGCACCTTTAAGACTGTGAAGTCAAATAAAGCTTGAAATAATGTTTGGGGTTTTTTTTGTAAACTTTATAGAGAAAATAATTGTCTACTGTAGTTGCATTGCTACTGGCATGTAGTTTATCTGTCATGTTTATATCACTGTTCTGGTTTAGAGTATCCCTTTTACTGAGTCCTTAGTAAAGAGTCAGGAAGCGATAGCTGGAGAGTATTTGCACTTCACAGAACTGAACAAGTATGTAGTGAAATTAATAAAAATACTTCTGTTGTATTCTAGGTCAGTATTTCAACATAGTATATTGTTTCCTATTGCAGAGATGATTTTTGTAATGTTTAAGACTGATTTCAGGTTTTTGAGCAGTATTTGGCCTCTCTTAATGACCCTTCAAAATTGGCCTGAAAGATGTGGATGTGTCAAATTTTCATATCTAAATTCAGTGTTTAGACTTCCAAGAGGTAGGCATTTGATCGCTACCTATGATCAGGTGCATTTCGTGGGGGGAGGGAGGGTTGGTGTTTGTTTGGGTGTTGGATTTGTTTTGGGTTTGGTTTTTTTTTTAAGATTCCAGGTTGAACACTCAGAATCTGAAATAATATTTACACCCCCACATGTTATCCAGGAAATTACCTAGTAAAATTAATGGAACATATTACACACATATCTTACATTCTTTTCAGTGTAATTTGAAAATAGTCTGTTAACCCTACAGGCAATGCAGGTAGCCAGACAAATATTTTCACAGTAAAAAAATAATCCTGTGGTATACTTGGAGATTCATTTGAATCATCATACCTACAACTCAAATTATTCTATTAGAGGCAGAAAATGTTGACTAAAATTCCTTGTCTCATATTGTTAAAGGAATTTGTTTTGATAATCATAGAAATTTTTTTCTGATCTAGAAATCTGTGAATCTCTTAGCTTTTTCTTGGACATGATAGCTGAAATAAACTCCAGCTCAGAAGCATACTTTAGTCATCCATTTAGAAACAAATGGATGACTAAATGACTGACAAAATGAAGAGGCCCTTTGTTATATCTTTATATTTTTCCTGTGATTAGAGAGATTTCCTAGGTAAATTGAATCTTTTGATACCTTTTTTTTTTTTTTTTTATTAAATTGTAATATAAAAGATTTATGTTGTATTCCAGTCAGAGGAATTATTCCTCTGGGAATTATTCAGTTGACTCATCATCCCCTTGGTAACTTTAAGGTAATACAAAAAATGATACATTTAGGGGCAAACTCATGTCATCTGAGTTTTATGCTTACAGTTTATTCTCAGCAGCAGCTTTTTGTAATCTATTTGAAGAATAAGGCTGAAAGCTCTAAATTAGATGCAGTCTTTCAAATGCACACAATTTTCTAGAGGGTCAAGCTGCCGATGCTTTACATGTTTTAGAGTAACAAACAGATTCATTCAAAGACAGAACCTCTAAACTCCTTCACAGTCAAGCTTTAGAAATAACTGTTCAAGAATGGGAATTTTCCTTTCTCCATTGTTTCATGTTTCACTAATACCAGTTCAGCTACTATTAGTGGATGTTGCCAGTAGAGTGCACAAAGTTGTACTGGGAAGGTGCACACACTGCTGCATTGTACACTATCTTTTGTCCCTACTGTGTGGGGTTGTTTTGGCTGACTGACTCTTCGTGTTAATAGTGTTACGGGGAGTAAACACTGCAGGCATAGTGAGTTTCACTTGCAAACATTGAAGTAACTGATGCTTGTATGTTCAGCCCCTGAGAGCAAGATACTCTAAGTGCCTGGAAACAAAGTTACTCAAACCTACTAGCTGCAGCCCTGACATTGTCAAAGTACTTTTATGTGTTTTGTTCAGACCAGTTTTCACTTTTTCACTTTTTTACACTATTCTGCAATACTGTGGGGGCTAGTCTAGATGACCTTTAAAGATCCCTTCCAACCCAAACTATTCTATGGTCCTGTGTAAACCATATAAAATGAAATGTGTATAGGAATCTAATAACAGATCTATTTGGGTCTTGAAAAGTGTTGAATACTTAATTCTTTATTCATTTGCCATCATGACAAGGAAAACTGATTTTAATTTCATTTTTGTTCTTCATATTTGAACCCACACAAAGCAGGTAATACACCAAGGTTTCTGAAGATCAAAATTTTATCCTTTCTGTGTGATAATTCCTTTAGATATAAAACACAGCCCCACAAGTCATGTCCTAGACAAGGTGATTGTAAGCTTTTACAATTTCAAACCACTTCTATTTGTAGTTCAAGAAAACTGTTCAGGCAAACTCTACAGTTTGTTTTGGGCTTTTTTTTTTTTTTTTAATTTATTTTTCTATTTTTTTGTTTTTAATTTTGTTCTCTGAAGGGATTTCTTTAAAATAGCATAGGCTATAGTAAATGCAGAACTTAATCCAAATGATTTTCTTCTTTCACAAAAAATACATTGAAGCTATAGTCTTTCTGTTCTATCATTTGATGTCTTAGCAACTAAAATGTATCTTAAGCATTTTAAGAGTTTGGAGATAGGGGTTTTATTGCTAACTTTTATGTTTTTCAGGCTTCTTTTTGAAACATTGCACTGGGTAACTTGACCGTCTCATTAACTTTGAGATGCAAAGCATTAGAAAGGCAGTAATTTTTCAAAAAGTTCCTAGGGAGTGAAATAAGGAAGGTAGCTGGGTGGTAAGTTTAGGGTTGCTAGTAAAGGTTGTCTCCATCCCTGTCCGCCAAATCTCTTTGGACAGTAAACTATGAAAACTATTGCAAGTGGAGCAGAGGGACATGTCTCACAGTTTCAGCAGTATGATCCAAAATGATCATCCTCTAATTGCAAATGGTTCTGAAGTTTATAATTATTAAGCATAATTTTATTGCTTTTTGTCTAGATCCCCAAATCCAGTTTGTAACTTATGATTAATCTTTAGAGTTCCCTACAGTTAGTAATTAAAAAAAACTTTATATCCATGTAATAGAAAGGAGTGATTTTCTACTTTGTTAAAGCTACTTAATAAGGCTATTTATGAGTCTTAGCATAAGTAAAGATCTTATTTAACAACTTTCCAAGAATACTGCGGAAATAAAGCCTTGATTTAAACACATCTCACCACATGCATCTTTACTCTTGAGGGGAACCTCTCAGCTTCACTGAGATGATGAAAACTTTGACCATGTTTATATGTTTGCCAGGATCAGTCTTTCCTTAAGTTTCTAGAAATAAAATGTAGTTTATAGCACTGGCAATGTGTAAAATAAATGTCAATAAAGAGGATGTAAAAGAAGCTGCCCTGGACCTAACTGTAACAGTCACAATACCATGTTACACAACCGTTATGTAACTCCTGGCTGCACTGTCTAGTAAAAATTATCCTCAAAGCTGTATTTTAATTTTATAAGCTCTGCATGTGTATAATGCACAATGTACTTTTATTCATATGCCAAAGATC
Organism: Strigops habroptila; assembly: GCF_004027225.2. Taxonomy (NCBI): domain Eukaryota; kingdom Metazoa; phylum Chordata; class Aves; order Psittaciformes; family Psittacidae; genus Strigops; species Strigops habroptila. The sequence goes on along the minus strand of NC_044281.2, from coordinate 26,781,556 downwards.
TGCAGCCAAATTTTTTAGTATCAGCATAAGTCTCTTAATAATTTAAGCCCTTAATCTTCTATAGTATTTTCTTTTGCGCACACTCACTGTATGTTTTGCCGGCTTTCTGGTTGTCTGGGAATTGTTATTCATGCTACCTGATGTAAGCACAAAAATGCTATTTGTTTGTAAAAAAAGTATTTCTTTAATATCCAAAGTGTCATCTATTCCTATAGTTATGGTCTGATAGAAAGAATTATAGTAGGTTTGTAATTTTTAAGAGTGAATGTGTCATTTCTGTGTTCTCCTGCTTGAGTTTTTTGAAATTCGTGTGGACATAGGGAGCATTATTACAAGAAAAGATTTAACGTCATTAAGATTTACCAATTTAATCAGGCATATACACAGTCTCTTTTGTCCAGGTTATCAGATCTCTTGCCAATAATCTCTTATTTTTCACTAAGCAATGTGAGAGCTTGGAGGACTGGGGAGTTTCAGATCTGTATGTGACTTTGGCAGCCTGGAAGAGAAGGACACTAGAAAATACCAACAGAACCTGAGTGAGGTTCTTTCCCTTTAGCTTTTAGGCTGTATGTCCTCCCATGGCATCCTACATAAACTAAGGCCTTCTGGTAGGATACTTCAGCTATTAAGGAAGTAAGTTTAAAACAACTTGAAAAAGACCTGGAAAGGCTTTTGGAATCATTAAATATGGAAGAACGTTTTAGAGGTATTTGGCATTTTGTATGCTACCTATGTTGATTTAAATGGTTACTGTCATTGTACGTGAAATGCTATAATTTGAATTATTCTTTACTAGAACTTCTTTTTTCTTTACTACAGGTTTAAGATTTTTAAGAGCCCTTAGACTGATACAGTTTTCAGAAATTTTGCAGTTTCTGAATATCCTTAAAACAAGGTAAGAACTTTTCTTCATACTGAGTTAGTTGCATTGGTGACAGAGCATAAATGGCTTAGGTTTGTTGTCCTAGTACTATATGATTTTCTTTTCTGGAATAAAACTCTTGTAACCTGTTCTTTAAACCTTTTTCTGCTGATGAATGATTTATCAGTGTCATAATCTTTTGCAATGTGATCAGTAGATTTTACTTGGTGTGTTGTTACATTTGAAAGATCTGAACGAGACTGTGGGCTAATAAACAAAAAGCAGAATGAATTACAGAGCTCTTCAGTGATTAAATGTTGCTTCTTTCCACATAATCAGTCCATGTTCTGCTGCCTTGGAAAAACAGAAATCAAAATTCATTCAACAGAATACAGTTTAAAAGTATTTTGACAAATAACCATTGTTGCTCTGTTTCAGTTTTTTTTTTAACCTGACCATCCTTTTTCACAACAAAAACATATTAAAAAGGAATTTTACACTGAGATATCTTTATGTTGTGTTCATTGGCATTAGCATTTCTTTCAAAGAATAATTAAAATACTCCAAGTAACTTTCTGGATTCTACTGATATTTTGGGCTATCAATACATGAAAGTTGTGCAGAAGCATCACAACTTTGAACAAAAGATTACTTTAAAGGAAATAGGATCTTTATCATGCCTCACAGTTGAAGACACATTGCCTTTCATCATTTTTTCAAGCCCAGGTTGGACAGAGCCTTGGGCAACGTGGTCTAGTGTGAGGTGTCCCTGCCCATGGCAGGAGGGTTGTAACTAGATGGTCTTAAGGTCCTTTCCAACTCTAACCATTCTATGATTCTATGATTTCCTAAAATGCCCCAGGTGAAGTATTGAATCCAGCTTCCACTAGTTACTGTGAACTCAGTTCTATCAGTTCTATTCTGAAATCCTATGCTCTCTCTACCAGTTGATCATGCATGTGTGAGGGCTTTATATGCAAATGACTCAATTTAATTGCTATGTTAATTAGTAGTGGTTGGGAAATATGTCCTTGAGATTTGTACATAGCCATGTCTTCAACCCATAACCTGGAAACTATTCTTTCTTTGCTAAAACTCTCTCACTATCTGTCTTAAGCTGTGTAACTGTAAGGAATCCGGTTCCTATCAAATAAAGAAATCAAAGAATGTGCAGTAAAGCTGTAGTCCAGTAGCTGAGAGTATGGTAAAGGAGAGTAATTTTTGCAGGAGTTAAGTATACCCAATGGCTTTGCATTGAAAACACAGAACAACCTCACCAAAAGAAATAGAGAAGCCCCATAAACTCAAAAGATGTTGGATAAAGGCTAAAAGTCCCTTCAGGAGTGGTAGATTTGTAAACTTCCAGATCCATAAATAAAGGGATACTGCATTAATCACATTCAGTGTATTCAGAGCTAGCTTAGTCAAGATTCGCCTGTTCATTTAAATAGCATTTCTCTGGTGCAAAATTCACTCTTAGATTAGATATCATTATCTCTGTGATTATTTATATGAATGTCCAAATATCTGTAAATCCAAAATGTTGATTATTAGAAAGTCTGTAAAGCAAAGTTTCCTTATATGGCTGTTTCAGTTTCCTCAGATGATTAATCCCCAGCAGTTCATCACTAACACCATTTTAAGTGTCTGTCAGTGCCTCAAAACACCTCTTAATTTCTCTCCCTGTTCCTGGTTCTTCAATAGAAAGACATGCCTGTTCTCTTTTGTATCGTTGCCCATAAAACATCTTTTTGTAAAATGGATGAGTCAAATTAAAACAAATGATCAGAATGCCGTTTATTTTAGAAAAGTTTTAGTTACACCTGACATAAATGTGACCATGTGAGTGGTTTTTATTTACGGTCTTGCATAAATTTAGCTGCAAACTTCAGTGAAAAATTTTCATATCTGTGTGTCCTTAAGTACCTTCACAAACAAGAACTCCGCTTCGTGTGGTAGGTACAGTTTTTCTGTTACAGTAATGAAATACTTTTTAATTGAGAGTTTCTATTTCTGCATTATCAATCTTAAATTGATAAAAAAATAAACTGATAAAAAATAAAATTGATAAAAATAAATTGATAAAAATAAATTGATAAAAAAAACCCAAAACCAAACCAAAACCCAGAAAAACACCCCCCGAAAAAAACCCCCACAAAAACACCCAAACAAAAAGCAAGCAAGCAAACAATCAAAAAGTGACCAAAAAGCAAACAAAAAGCAGAAAAAGGCAGTGTGCTGAGCACTTGTGGTTAAGGGACAATCTTTAGTAATTTTGCAAGAGTTAGAGCAGCTAAACTGGTAGTCTCAATAAATTTGTGTGTAATTAAATAGAAGGGCCATTCCAAATGCTGGAATCCAAAGGAAGAAGCTAAACAATGCGAAAACAGAGGCAGGGAGAAGACTAGCAAAGTCATGTGGGTGTGTTAGATAATTATTAGAGTATATGAAAAATTATTAATTATATTTAAAAAAACCCATAGGGCCAAAAAAAATTTTTACGTATTAAAAGACCATGCTCTGCCAAAGACTGCTTTGTTTCCTAATTCGAAATTAAATGAATTTTATTCAATGTTTTTTTGTTCCTGCATTTTATAAAATAGAATGAATTGTGTGGTGTTCAGTTGAAAATTTCTTTCCTTCACTGTTTTCTAATATTTTTCAACAAAAATGCAGAGGCTTGGGCAGGACTCACAGTAAGGGATTTTGCACAGATGTTGGAAAGAGCTTAAAGAGGAGGAAAATGTTTATGACTAATCCTTCATCTATATTTAGATTCTGGCAGAAACCCAAGGACTATTTCATAGAGGAGAGCTAAGGTACAATGTTTAATAAGTCTGCAAAAATAAAATGTACCAAACAAGTCATGTAAACAGTTATTCTTAATGGGTGCTATCATTTACTTGTATGCAGCAATATGTGGAGACCAACTGGCCCATTTTTGTATCAGGAGCCCATTCTAAGTTCAGGTGAAGAATGATATTTAGCCTTTCATAACAGAGCTTTGCATCAGCGTGATTTCTATGATTTTGTTTAACCTAGAAACTGATTGGTTAGGGTCCTATGCTATTACTAAATGTTATCATCAACAGAATATGAACCTGAAATCAACCATACCTAAAGAAAGAGAGAAATAGGGAATATGTATTAATGTAGGTGAGCAATAAGTAATTGCAGAATGCTGATATGTTATCTTATTTTTGAGTACAATATTAAATACAGCATGCATCTTACTACCCAGTTGTATTTCTTTCCTTGTACCCACAGATGCCCCCTTTACTAACTGTAACTCTTAAAAATATTTTTAATGGAGCTGGTTCATGTCTCAACTTCGTTAAAAAAAAAAATGCATTTTTATTGTCCTTGTATTAGTTAGAAATATTAATTAATTCTACTGCAAAACTACTACTGCTAAGACTGATAGTGAATTTTTCCTGATATTTATTCTTTGGGATGTATTGCTTTAGGAATAATAGTGATTTTTCTGAGCCATTATTAATTCTTAGAAATGTTTTCAAAAACATAGGAGAGCTATTTCCAATAGCTCTAGTTCCATGAATGGATAAGATTATTTGGACATAGCAATACATGGACTTGAATTCCTTGTATAGTTGCTGAATATCCTTCTTAGCTTTTGGAATCATAGTGAATTTCATAAGAAAAAAGGGAGCAGGCTTTGCTTGTATTTCTTCCACAGGTTTTTAAGTATGGCATTTTCCTGCTGAACGAAGTGAGATCCTTGCTTCAAAATCACTTCTGGCTACAATAGGGAACATACTACTCAGTGGGACTAAAAAGAGTTTGCTGTATTTGACCGTTAAGTTTCAATCTTTTGGTTGTTTATTTTTTTGTTTAGTTGTGGTTTGGTGGGGTTTGTTTGTTTGGTTTTGTGTGGGGTTTTTTTGTTTGGTTTTTTTTTGCCACAGAGTTGTCAATTGGAGTTTATGCAAGCAGAATAATAGGAAAACTACTTGGGAGTTTACACAGGAACTGTAAAATATCTAAGTTTTTTAATTTGGGAATCCATGATGACAGTTACAGCACCATGACATTTACAGATTGGCTGCAATAGTTCATTGTTTGCTGTAACTGTAGGAAAATAGTCTTGCCCTGTGGTCATGTATGTAAGTGTTAACATGTGGTGAGTATGCAACAAAAACCATTCTCTTATTGTTAATTTTTAAAGCCTTCACAGGTCTGGGGTCAAAAGCATAATGAATATATAAGAACAATATGAAAAATCAAATATTTTTAAAAAAAATCAGTCAATTGTTTGTATAAATGCGGTGTTCAGCAGCTAATGCTAATTGGCATTGCTCAGATTAATTTATTGGCCCTGCATGGATGTATTCCAGGGTACCAGAATATTTACGTGCAAATAGATCTGAGGTGTCTAGCAATGAAAAATTATAAGGTGAGTGTATTGAAGGGCAACCAATTTTTTTGTGAAAAAATGTTATTTATTTTTATTTGTTTGGTTATGAGTACAGCTCTAGCTAAGGTTTCTCAAATGCATGGGAATTTTTCTTTCAAGCTATCTAAATTATGCAAACATGAACTCTGCAAGGACAAAAAAATGACTATTTTGCATAGGCTTTTGATTAAGTTTTTTGGGACCTGCTTCGCTTCAGAAATCATCATCAGACTCTTTCATTCTAAAGTATGCAGTTGTATACAAGTACATATTGAAAATGTGTGATAAATTCCAGTCTAAATTCCCATTTGTTGTTGGGTTTTGTTTATTTTCAGTAATTCCATCAAGCTAGTGAATCTGTGCTCTATATTTATCAGTACGTGGCTGACAGCAGCTGGGTTCATACATTTGGTAAGTATATTTGAAAATACGTTTGGCTTTTTCTCATGGATCTTCTGCTCTCTGAGCTACCTTATTACCTGAAATTGCCTTGCTCTGATCCCTTAATGCATCTATAGCATAAGATTAACAGAGACATCACAGCTTCCCAGTTTTAGGCTTCTGCTCAAAACTGATTATGAATAGTAAGTAATACATCATTAGCCTCAGAAATAAAATCTGAGACTTGGACTGCTGCAACTTCTTGAATGGTTACAATTTACCAGTAGGTGGCAGCGTTTCCTAAATAACTACCCGGCGTGCTTCCTGGAAGGGGTTGGCAAAACTAAGACGATACTGAGGTCCTGGGAAATCAATGGTTGTGCTGGAAGAAACCAGTTCTGTATTTCCAAGGGACGTAGTGGGACTGCTAACATTCTAGATGGCTTTTTTTTTTTTTTTTCATTTCAAATTTTTCGGTGTAACTTTCAGTCACGGGTAACAGAGAGTTTTGTAATAGATTTTTTTTTTTATTCTGCACTTAATGATACCCGAAAAATGTAAGATAGGTAGTAGAGACGTACATATGAGTTTGTAAATGTTAATATGCGTGTATAGGATAGGTATATGTCAATCATGTATTTTAAACATTTTAAACTAATAGCTTTTACTGATTTTTTAGTGAACATAATTAAATATGGTTAAGTATTTGTTCTTTAAGTACGTTTTATGATTTTCTTTAGAATCGGGAGTATTTCAAGCTGCTAGAAGTTATTATTAAAGAATTGTTTTGGACTAATACTAAACTTTCATAATATCAGTGTTAGCCCAGAGCAATTTAATTGTCTTCACTTGAATTACCTTGAGCTGCATCCAACTATATAAGATTAAATTCAGAATGTTTAGTCTCTTGTTTTACCAAATAGTCATTTAATTTTCACTCTTATGAAGAGACACCAAAATTTTGAATGTTTTAATTTATGATATACTTTTTAATCACAGATGACCATATTTTTACACTCCTCTTAGTAAACATAGCATTTTTTTAGAAACATTAGCTTTTTCTATTTCTGAAGAAAAAAAAAGATGTTTTAAAATTACATTGGCGGGAGGAGTTGCAATTTTCTAGGATTTGGGTTTTGGTTTGGGATTTATTTTGCTTTTCAGTTTAAGTTTCTCTATTGTAGGAATTCTCGATGGTCGAACTCTACTGTGGAATGAATTTTAGAGGGCACATTCTTTTCCTAATGATAAATTTATAGCTTTATGATATACAGTAGCTGGCTCCTTGGAATAGCAATAGCATATCACTAAACGTGTCACTAACGCCTTTAATAGGGATTGGAACTAGATCTTAAGGTCCTTTTCAACCCTAACCATTCTATGATTCTATGATAATGTTTTAAAGCAAAAAACATGAAGAAGTATAATTGCATTACGTGTAAGATTTGCTCTGAAAATGTTCTAACAAATTGATATAAAATGAACTTACCTAACTGCATTAATAAGTTATATTATTTAGTGCTGAATGAAAAAATGCTTTCCATAAATAGTATGGGTGGCAAGACTATGCATATTGGCAAATGAACTGTAAAGCTATAACTGGGACAAGTTAGGCTCTGTATTTGTTTAAAATAAATCACAGGAATCGATCCAGAATTTATGCTATATGCCGAATTACATTATATATATAAACATACACACACACATATATCAGAGTTAATTTGTGGTATAACTCTTATAAATTCATTATATGTTTTCTTGTACATTTTAGGTGGAGAACTCAGGGGATCCATGGGAAAATTTCCAAAATAATCAACCACTAACATATTGGGAATGTGTTTATTTATTGATGGTTACAATGTCCACTGTTGGCTATGGAGATGTTTATGCAAAAACAACCCTTGGTCGCCTTTTCATGGTCTTCTTCATCCTTGGGGGATTGGTAAAAACTCTTTTTTATAATTATTATTATTCCAGTTACCTTAATACTCAATCCTGTGTATCTCAATGCTGTAATTAACAAAACAATATCTGAATTAATGAATTAAAATTAATTAGAAAACATTTAAATATGTTTCACATACCCTTTTTTTTTCTTCTATAGATAAATATTTTGGAAAAGCTTGTCAAATTAGTCCAGTTTAGTAGAGTCAGAATTTTTCTAATCCATTTATATGAGTAATATATGTGAATACATGAAGTGCCTTAATATTTCAACTTATAATGTTATTTGTAGTCCTTTACTTTTTAGTGATTGACTAGTGTGTTTTTTTGAGGCTACTATTGATACTTAAAGGCACTTTGCGGTTTCAGAGGTCCTACCCACCCACCCTTCTGTGTTCCTTCCCAGAATTCCAACAAACACTGTGGCTTTGGACTGCCTTAGAGAGCAGCTTGCCTGATCCAGATGATGGCAAACCACATTCTCTTTAATTTCAAACATCCTTTCATGTCATGTAGCACAATTTTAACTCACAATTTATCACATGGCCATAAACAGTATCCTTTTCAGCAAGTTCTCGTGTTCTTTGTCCTGCATGTACATAACACCAAAGTTACTAATTGTCTGATGTCAACTTTTCTGTTTATCAATCAGTCTTAGTAATATAGGACTATTGTTATTCTCTAAACCAGCAAGGTTTATTTTGATACTTACACTGTGCAAGGTAAGTGCATTATGGATGTCTTAAAATATATATTGTGCGCATACGTGCATATGTATATTGTTACCTTACTCTCATATATTGATTTCACATATACATACATCTTAGAAGTGATATGTATATATCTAATGTTATGAATGCCATATATGAGAGGCACAAAAATACATATATATGAGTATATATATGAGCATAAATATATGCATTCCCATCTATGTTTATTGCCATATGAAGACAAAGACCATGTCAACTGGCAGTAGCTCTTCGAAGTATCCAGCCACAAGGAAGATGTTTGTTGGACTAAACATGGCAGAATAATTTTTATTTTCTCCTCAAAACCTTTTTTTCTATCACATGTTATTCCAGTCCTTTTAAAAACATGAACTTTTGGAAAAGTCTTTTTTTGGGGGCAGGGGTTGACCTTTTTTTTTTTCTTGACAAGGGGGAATAACCCCTGATTTCGTTTTGGTTATGTCTTCTCTTGATTCCTAATAATGGGGGAAATAATTCTGTCTTTAAAATAGAAATGTAATGGTAATGATAATACCTGGTTTTTGTTTCTGCCAGTAGAGCTTGGATAGTTTTTCTTCCCTTCCCCTGTTCAGGAAGACTTAGATATAACTGGTTTTTATGATTAGATGCCAGTTTGGATTATTTTTGTTCTTGTTTTGTTTTGTGTGTCTATTTTTCCTCTTTTGACCATTTTCTTGATTTATAAGGTATGCACCTTCTCCAAAACAAACTTTTACAGTGAGTCCTCTTGTTTTGTTTGATACGAACTTTTACATTTTTTAAATTTTCTTTTTAAACAACTACATAGATCTAATTCTTTTGCATTTTCAGATCTTAACGATATATATCTTCTGAAAATATTCATCATCCCCCTTTCTTTGGCCTCTCTTTTTAGTCTTTTCTTCTGTCTCCTATCTTCTTCTTAGGCCATGTTTGCCAGCTACGTCCCTGAAATCATAGAGTTAATAGGAAACCGCAAGAAATATGGTGGTTCCTATAGTGCGGTTAGTGGAAGAAAGTAAGTATCCCAAGAGGCTCTGCTGCCTCTAGTGCAGTAGAACACTCTCTGCATGCCATTTTCTTTTTTTTTTTTTTTTGTTTTTGTTTCATGCATGTAGGCAATGTTTGCTCGCTACGTGCCAGAAATTGCTGCTCTCATCCTTAATCGGAAGAAATACGGCGGGACTTTTAATTCAACCCGAGGCAGAAAGTAAGTCAAAAAAGACCAGGTGTGGTTGTGTGACTTTAAAGAGCCCCTGAAGGTGGTAATAGCTGACTTACAGCTTATAAGGCTGTATTCCTTGGCTTCAGATGTTACCGCTGGAGAGTTGTCACACTATAATTAGAGACCTGGGCTATGCTGTGGTGCAAGTCACAGCGTTTTGTCCCTACTTCAAGAAAACCTGGATACCACTAAGACTACACTGACATATCTTGTGAAAAAATGCTGCTATTGCATATGCACATAGCTTCTGGAAAAAGGTTGACTTGTCACTTCACGGTTTGGGGATCGGATTATCATATCTAATTAATTTTAATCTCCTAACTAAGTGACAGTAATAATTCATGTGATTTTCAAACAGCATAGTTCTTTAGAAAACTTGGGTTTACTAGAGTGCAAAATCTGAGATTTATGTTGATTGGGTTATTCTGTTAGACTGGCTATGTCAGAAGACTGATAGTGCTGTTTCTTGTTCAAACAGCAGATTAGCTCTCATGCAGCTCTTTTTGATTTCATATGAGTATTGCAAACACTTGTGATTTTAGGATCTATGATCAGGGTTTTTAAAGTGATTCTCTTCCACGCTTCATATAAAACCTATCCTAAGAAGAGCAAGTAATAGCCTTAGTATCAGTATAGTTTGGAAAAGAAACCAAACCCATAAAAAATACTATTTTTACCTGGTAGCAAAAGTTAAATTTCGTCGGACCACATTAGCTCATGAGATTTCTATTAAAAGCCTCCTTGTTTTCTTGACCAAGTTAAAACTAGCTCTTTCTGCCATTCCCAGCATCTAGGCATGCCGGGATGTAGCCTTGAAGGGACTCAATGTACTTGGCAATGTAGTAGTTTCTCATCTATATCACCTTTACTGTTGCCATCTTTTGTTTAATTACATATTATTGTGACTTTCACTGGTAAGGATATATTCACCCTAAAAGACTAGTTGTATACAATCCTTTCAAAATAACTTAAAGAAGGTACTACAACCAACGCATCTAATTAATTGTACTTCTCCTTACTTTAAGGTGATACTTTTTTTTACTTTATTCTTTTCAAATTACCCATGCATAATCTTATGAATGTGGGTTATGGTTTTATCAAGTTGTTTCTTCTCTCTGTGGAGCACAAAGAGTATACATGTCCCACAGAACTGATTCTAGAGTACTATTTTACATCACTGGCTAGAAAAACTAAAGTTTTTTTCATTAGTTATAGCTTATACTATTGTGTGTTCAATAATACTCAAGCAATTAGATGATACAATTGAAAATACTTCAATACCATTTTTTTGAGATACCCTCAAATGTCTAAAGCTTTTTTACTGTAAGCACTAATGTTGGAAACTTTCATCATAATTGACTTATGCAGATTAGCAAAATGCCATAATTTATTTCTGAGATAGAGTAGTATCATTAATTACCAAAAATGTTTATTTGTGACAGAGGCCTACTCAGTTTCATATATTTATTTATACTTGGTTTCTTGAAGAGTGAAGTTTTTCAAACAGAGAAATTACAGTGTTAGAAAACTTTTAACTTCTGTTTCTGAAGCTCCAGAGGAGTTATAGCATAGAAGAATGTGGTTAAAAACTATTTTACATAGAGTTTTAGTCTCTCCCCTTCTACATTGTCACTAGTACCCAGCATTGCTCAGATGTCTCTAAACTTGGACCTGATCTTCAGTCAGAACCCCGCATGCTGAAAAGCTCAACTCCAGATTACAGGCTTCTGCTAGCTTTGGGGCGTGCTTAATTTTATTTTTTCACCTTTTCTTTTTGTCTTTATTTATATGCACTGCCTGGTTTTAGCTCACTCTGTTGTCAGTGCTTTCTCTGCTGATCTTTACTGCCCATATAACTTATTTGAAACTCAGCTCTGTCATCAGAATATAAAATGTTCGATTTACTTTGCGCGTTGTTTTCTGGTTCAATTATTAATTACGAAGTAGTTTAAAGATGTCCTTTGCTCACATGGGTCTTTCATCAGAGAATCTAAGCTTGGGAACTGCACAGAAAAAAGCCATTAGCACCCCTTGTTTGATGTTGCTTTTGCAGTCAGTAGAACAAGATTGATGAAATGTTATGTTTGGCCAAAATTTAAGTTTTCATTTGGAAATCAGTGTTGAGAGAATGGATTGTCAGAACCAATAAGTTTTCTTTTGCTTGGGATATGGGCATGTGGTAGTAATTAGCAATATAAGGTCTTTAGTTGAGCAACCAAGCATAGATTCTGGCAGCAAACATAATGAGAAACTACAGTTGTTCTATTCCTAACATCAGAAAGTTTCCAGATAAAATTAAATACATGTACAAAATGAAAGCCGCTAATGTTGGGGTTTTTGGGTGGTTTTTTTAGATATGGGGGTTTTGGGTGTTTTTTTTAGTTTCAGCTCTTAAAATACTAAATGTGTATACTTTTTAATTTTCTCCAAAATAGATAAATACATGCTTTGTAGCATTTATATATATGTTTATACTTGTTGCCCCATGAACCATGTGGAATAACATGCTTCTATATGATTATTACACATTTAGGTGGGAAGTTAAAATTAATATATGATTATGTATGTTTTGAAGATTGCACTGCATTGCTTTAGTACGGTGGAGAGCCTTGCTATGGAATTGTAACTGTCAAAGCAGCTAGAATGTACACATAAAAATTATTTCTATTAATTCCACTTACTGAAGAAGAGAAACAACCAACATGACAGCAAGTTCAATCTCACATTTTATTTTGATTTTCAGCCAATAAAGTCCTCAAAGGACTCACACTATGAAAGAACCATTTTGCACAACAAAAAAGCTTACTTCTCTCTTAGGTGAGACGCATACACAAGAGTTTGGAAATGAAGTAGTTTGTAGGCAGTATGCAAGTATCTCTAGTTACTTTTACTAGATATTAGGTACTTTTCTTACAAAAGTCCAGGGGAAATTCCAAATTTAATTTATAATCTCCCCTTGGTAATATGTTCCTGAAATGAGACTTCTAAAGTCTCATAGAAAACAAAGCAGGAATTTATTATAGTCTGTGATTGAAGTTTCATCTGTTAAATAAACAACAGTAATCACTGTTGCGTATATACCAAAATGCATACGAATATATCTATAAAAAATGTGACCGAGTCCAGATTTACACATTTAATGACAACTAGGGTAATGACTTTGACACAATTACAACCTAGTGCAAAAAAAAATTCAAGATGTTACCAAAAACAATCCTTGCCTTGAATTTCAGATTTGTAAACAATGAGATCTGCTTTATAGGTAGTGAGATTACTGCTAAACAGCTGTTTTGCTGCTGTTTACAGATCAGCTCATCAGAAGACTCTCTAAAGTTTTTTCTGTGTGTCCTGACATACCAGAATCAGATGGTCAGTAGACAAAAAAACCTTGGCTGCCTTAGTTTAGTTATTTTCAGAACAGAGAAACAATTGTTTCTTGCTACAGTCATCACTAAATACAAACGATACATAGCAAACCAGATGAATTACAGACAGGAAAGAGTTTATATTAAATATATAACTATGTTGTAACTGTGAAATAAAATTCATGCATGAGAAGCAACTAAAACTGTAAAAAATATTCCTTTTCTAATACTGCTGAGAGGTTTCTTAGGATAACAGTTATGTGGCTTCCAGTATTTTCCACAGAGTCCTATGTGGTTTTTCTGTTCTTTCACATGAGCAATTCATTCACTACTGTTCATCCTTCCTGCCCATTTCCCTGATTTTATGTTTTGGGAAATACTTTTTGCAAAGCAGTTATTGCACATCATATTCTTACATGCTAGACAATGTTCTGCTGATTTCTGTACAATTAGGTAACAACGTAATTTACTTTCTCTACAGAATAGTTGGCATATTTTTGTTATTAATGGACCAGTAGCTACCTGACAAAGTTTTTTGTGAGATTTAATGAAGTCAGGTTTATGCTTTCTGTAAATGAGAAATATTTATAAAATGCAAAGTAGACAAATTTATAATAAAGGTTAACTCTAATTAACTGCTTCATCACCAAGCACTATGTTGTCACATAATAATCTGCAGTATTATAAAGGACATATCTTACTAAAACATTGTGAAGCTTACTAGATCACTGTGAAATAACCAATGTCAGCATATACTTAAAAGAAGTTATGTTCAGGTAATTTCATAAAGTAATGACAAACTAGTAGCATTATGAACAGATAAATTAGTTTGCAATGACTAAATACTGGATACAAATACTGGAGATAAAAGCTAGGTGTAATGTAGTTGGGTGAAGGAAAAAAATTCTGACTTTTTATTACATATTACATAGTCTATAGATTAGTCTTTAGAAAATAATGTAGAATTTTATATTTATATATATATAAAAAGCAGGAAAAGTGTTACACTTTTTTTTGACATTTTTTTCATCAGTTACAAAATGAAATGGTATATAGCTGAGCATTATGTAGATACTTCCTCTCATCTATTTTTCTCATTTTTCTTAATAATTTTGAGACCAGCAGCTGCTTCTGTACACCCTATCTACATTTAGCTTTTACTTCTTGAACCTTTCAATTTAACTTAATCTGGTTAGGCTCTTTCCGTGACTTATCTGTAGAATCTATAAGTTAGTATTCTAGGGATCTTTTTAAAGTAATATTTTTAAAAAGTGAAGTACCATAGAAGAATGAAAAGGTATCTGCCACTGTATCACCATATCTGATAGACTATCATTTTTAGAATGTAGCAGTTAGTCTACAGGTTAGTTCATGCATCCGTAACTCTGGAAGGTTGGAAGAGTCAGTGGTCAGTTTAGCTTTGGACAACTTTATGAAGTGGTCCAACTAACCTCCTAGCTATAAAGTTAATGCTTTAAATCTTATGAGACAGGAGTTTTTTTCAAGAAATTCTTGGGTTCGGATAAGTAGAATTCTGCTGTTGCACTCTTTTTGTGATATTTGAAATTTACACATTCAGTCCTAGTTAAAGCAGGACTTAAAAGATCATCTGTGTTATTACTTTTAAACCAAAATTAAAAAAAAAAAAAAAGAAAAATCAAAGTTGGTTATTTATAACGTGTATTACTCAGGTCTGGTTTGAGATTTGGTTAAAGATACAGATTCGTTTTACCTCTACTAATTTATAATTATTTTGTTCTGAATTTACTAATTTACTTGAGAATCAAAATTGTTCCTATTCAGTTGTTTCATTTCTGTATTCATGTATTAATATGGTCAGACTAGGTTTTAATTCTGTGAAATACTTTCCAGTTGAGGACATTAGCGTAGTGTAAATCATCCTGCACAAAGCTCTAGAAAGCATATGGAAAGAACATTTGTAAACTGATGAACTGAAAGAGAGATTGGATAACTTAATGTTGGGTTTTTTTCAGACTTTACATTGAATTATTGACTTAATTCCACAGACTAAATTCTTTTTGCCTTTTTTTCATAAGAAACTGCTATCAAATCCAATGGAAACTCTTTATGAGAGCAGCTAGCAAAACACAGCTTCACATGAATAAATATTGGCAGAGAGAGGGATGATTATTATTATTTTTTATGCATCTCTGCGTATATATAAACTGCTTACCTGGTCCCAGTAGTAAATAGTTATGATAAACTTTGTTAGATTTTCAAAAGATTTAAAAAAAAAATAAAAATCCACGGGCATTACCATAGTTAATGTTAAGATTAAAAATTGTATTTTAATTAAATCACAGTTCTTTACTGTATAAGCTATTAAACTCTCTTTTTTCTCATCTCTCGTGATCTGCTCTGCTTCACAGAGATTTCTTCAGATTTCTTAAATTTAGAAGCCTTAAATTAGCAAATCATCAACATATCCACAGGAATAATCATCTGTTAGAGATTCCTTCCAGAAGGAAACATGGGATTCAATAACTAAACTTCACAGAGAAAAATAAAAACTGTAGACAGATAGATATGGTAAACAGAAAGACAAACAGATAATTTAAGTTGACAGGCCATCTTGGACTCATTAGACATTTGAATTTGATTAAAAATTTGAAAAAGAAAATTTAAGGCTTATCCAAATACTTTGGCAAAGTTCCATTTGCTGCAGTAATGAGAGGCATAGCTCCAAAGAAAGTGACATTAGATTATTATATTAAATAATTTGATACAATATGTAAGATATTATTTTCCAGTGGGAGGAGAATGTAATAAGAGAATGTGACATGGATTGCATTATGATCCCCAGGGGTGTCTCTATTTCCCATCTGCTAGCCATTCTTCTAATCCCACTGTTTCAAATGAAGTCTCACTTAGTAATAAAGAAAATCTGATGAGTGTTAAATAGACTGACAGATAGAACTAAAAGGACAAACTTTTTTTTTTTCTTCAATATTGCATGCCTATTAAACTATATCCATTCTTATGAAAGCAAGAAAGGAAATGTGGGAAGTAGTATCTAGCAAGATTATGAGTTAAAAAAAAAATAAATTGTATTCCAAGTCTCAAATCACATTCCTACAATAACAGCACTAATTTTATATTTCAAGTTAAAAATTGCAAAATTTTCAACTTTTCCTTATCTCTGGCTAAACTTTAAACAAGCTTTTGGATTTGGCATTGAAATAGCAGTTGTTTCCAAATTTTTACCCAAGAAAGACTGAATCTGGTTTGTAAATATACAAAATATACAGGCCATGACTTTATGTATGGACATTCCAGGAAGTGCAGTGTGACATGGCAGAAGGGGTGAATAGATGAGCAAGTTTTAGTGAATTAAGACTTCTTGTTTTCGCTCAGGTTCTGTTGCAGAAAATTAGTCATGACGTTTTAGGGTGATTTCTATGGAAAGAAATGCACTGGCTCTGGTCATGAATAAAATGCTCAAAAATCTTAAAGCCTTTGCTAAATCCTGCGTCGCTTAAAATTATTTAATTCTTTTTTATTTTTGACTCACTGAGCATTTAAAAAATGCATAAGACAATTTGAAAATGAGTAATGGTGGGAACATAGAGAGAAATTTATTTAAGGAAAAATATTTTCAATTTATTTCAAAAGGATGCCTTGTGTGCCATATCTGCTGCACAAAATATTACAGGGAGGAAGCCCAGGATTTGGAGGGGTCAGAACAGTAGATTAAGGTTTGATTGCAACTGAGATCCTGATGCTGGAGCTGTGGTTTGCTCCTGCATTTTACTGTGAGCTTTCTAGTCTAGAGTCCTTGTGCATGTCATAGCATTTAGTAGGTTTTACTCTTATTTATACTAAATTATTCACTTATTTCTTATGGTGATATAGCTGTGTTATGTGTAAATGTTATGGTATTTTTGTGAAAGTAGAACTACTCTAGATAATATCAAAATCAAGACTGAATGAAAGGATGAATATTCATCTTTTAAGGTGTGGTGGAAGCCTCTTAAATAATCCAGACCCTGGAAGAAACAAATCACTCTGCTTTCTTATTATTATTGCAGTTTCAGAGGTATGCATTAAGCAAAGAATATTAACTTTTATTTCGTAACTTGCTTTATAGACAAGTATTGCACAATTCCTTAGATCATAAAAATGTAAGATAAACTCAGTCAGCTGTGACTGAGCAAGGAAGTTGAAATAAAACAGCTCACAGTGAATCACTTATAGCATGCTATTGCGAACAGACTTAGATGCAAGTTCTAATATACAGTTGAAACAGAGGAGTGTGCTATTTATCTAAGATTCAAGTATGTGAAATGCACTCTGTCAGCTTGTTCTGTAGTAGAAACCTCACATAGATGGACATAAACTATTTGAGAACCTGTGCAAGTGAATTCTTCTGTACTGTTTCTATGCACTTCAGAAACAATTTCTAATATTTAAAGGTTGCCAGGGGCATGCCACCAATATTCACTGAGCAAGAGTAAAACCTAGATTCATATAGGTACACTTGATAGTTTCATAGCTTCAATTATTCACTAATTAGGGTCTTGTATGTGACTGTATGTTTGTTACACATCAATTTTATGTTTAAGAGAATTTGAAATGATTCCTCCTTGATTCTTTATTTTACATACTTATATTGGCCACAAATTAATATCTGCATTGAGATAACTTTAAAATGCCTACTATTAATGATTTCCCATTTATGATAATCTGACGTATGATCTACTGCTGTTCCACCAATCTGTATATGCCAATACTGTATACCATATATGTATATCATATACTGAATCATAGAATCAGCTAGGTTGAAAAAGGCTTTTAAGATCATCAAGGCCAACTGTTCCCCCAGGACTGCCAAGTCCACTGCTAAACCGTCTCACTAAGGGCCTCATCTACTTGGATTTTGTAGCTCTGTGAGTATTTTCTGGTATTAACTAATACCTTTTTCTTTACTCACAATATAAGAGAGATTCTAAAGAACATGGAAACTTAGAAAGAACAGATAGACTATCAATCAGGTCCAATTTACAGAAATTAAAAGTACCTCAGACATGTTCTCATATACTGCAATCACATCTCTAGTCACAGTGTAGTCATATTCTTTTATACACTTAATGTCGATACATATTTAAAAGTCAGTGTTTTTGGCTTCTCCGTAACCTCAAAACTTGAAATTCTTAATCATTCAGGAGTAAAGTCAGTAATGAAATAATTCAAGGAGAAAAATGTTAAAATAAAATCACTGGGACATTACACACTTGACAGACAATTTACAATATCCTTGAATATATTTGACTTGTCTCCTTTACACTATAGTTCTAGAGTGTGATTTGAAAATCAGAGGGAGAAAATAGCTTGCAGTTGAATTCTTAAAAAATATCATGCTTTGATTTAGAGTATTTTATGCTCTGTCTTCACAGATATGAATGTCTAATGCAAAAAGTTAACTTTGGGAGTAATACTTGTTCATTTTGTACTTCCTAGAGTTATTTCTTGAAAACCAACTGGCTTTTTTGGGTCCAGAAGTGACCATTCTAGATGAGATGTTCTCAGTCTTTGATTTTGACATATATGCGATGCATAGGCAAGTTTTTCTAATGTTTTTTTAAATGGTTTTAATGGTTAAAATATTATAGCTTGCTGTTCTGGATCACTATACACATTGGCTAAATAAGTGGTCCTTAGAGGACAATCATTTGGTTCAGATCTTATGTGAAAAAAAGAGAAAAATGTGAAATCATGACTGTACAGCACCTATTACTCTATCGGTATTAATCTTAGAGCAGAGTTTATATTGAAATAAGGCATCTGTTTAATCGATTGAGGGAGAGACAGAAGCACATGCACAAATTTTTCACTTAAATGAACTGAATTAATTGAATATTAATGTTAGGTAAATCGTGAAAAGCATAAACAGCTAGAAACTGTAAACTGGTATATTTAAAAAATGCATACTACTAACACATAAACAAGAAGACCATATGTACAGTCTCTGTTGACATTTATTGACTTTCCTTCATAAGAAAAAGTGACTGAGATCCATCCTTTGTTGAGGAAAACCAGTTAGACTTTACAAGAACCTGTTTATTTCAACCACAGCAGCCTGCTACTGGTATACAAAGAAAGAATTCAGATCGTTGATAGATGAAGGCATGATCAGAACACTAAGCAGAAAGACCATAAAGAGATCTGAGCATATGTATTTGATATAAATATTATAGTTTTATGGAGACATCTAGATCAATATGCAGCACACTTCATTTAGTTACTTGACAAGTGAACACCATGTATTCAACTGAATGCTGAAGAGAATTTTGTATTTATTATCTTTGATTTATTATGACAGACTAGTTAGAGTGAGTTTTTTCAAGTTCTTTATACTTGTTCCAATAAAATGGATATAATTTCTTTCAAAATAAACAGGCAAAAGATTTGCCTTTCGTATTGTGTCCTCTGAAGGAAAAACCATGCGAAGATCCTTTTTGAAGAATCCTATTCACAGTGGATCTGTTTTCATTTACAATGCTATTTACATGGATTAAGTGTATGTTCTCAATTACTTCATGTCAGAATTCTAGATGTTTAAGGTTTTGCTTATTTCATATTTTTCTTCCTGAAATTGTTTGTATCTGTGGTAGCTTTAGACCTTTTATCACCATTTTTGTTTACTTTATAAGAAGCTAGTGTGTTTTTAGCAAATGTGTCATTATGTCAGTACTTAAGTGAAAAAATGTACTATAGAAAATTTCAACTGCGTAGAATCACAGTTGAAATCAAATGTGTAGAACTGTACTAATTTTTCATACTTGGTCACTGTAATTAATTTTGAGAATCATAAGTATGCATGGGAGAGAATGAATTAGTCTGGCTTATTGATTGAAAGCATATGGCTCCTGGTAAGCTTTTTATTCTCTGTAAAGATTCTTTTTGCAGTATCACAAACACATAAGATAGATTCCCATTAGTATATTGAACCAGTTTCACCTCTGGTACATGATACCAATGAGAAGTATTACTTAACAGAAACCTTAGTCCTCCTGAATACCTATCAACAATAAAAATATCAAAATTGCTGGATCATGACTTTCAGTATTGTAAGGGAATTTCTTAATTTTCTTTTTAAAGAAAAAAGTGGAAATCAATAATTTAGCCGAATACTGTATTGCTTTTGAGGTTTTTCATAAACAAAAGCTTAATGCAGAGGTTAAACATTTCTGTTGACCCAAAATTATTAATATAATATTTTCCTACAAACCAACTCTAGTAAATATCTAGCAAAAGATATCCAGTATGTTGGCTTCTTTTAAACTCTCGATGCATGGAAAAAAAATGGGTGGTACACAGTGGAGGAATGGTTATTGGAACAAACAGAGGAAGTAATAAATCTTCAAATCATATACAGGACAGATTGGAACAATATAAGCTCTCCAAGTTTTCTTAAATAATGTACCTAATAACTCTCTCTGGACAAGTAGGAAATCTGTTTTCAATTTCTTCTACTTCTAAGAAAAATATAATTTATGTTAAATTGAGATTTTTTTGTTTGTTTGTTTTTTGGTTTGGTTTTTTTTTTTTTTGGTCGGAGTTTTCAGCCCAAAATTATGTAAGTATCTGATCAGAAAATATTGTTTGAAAACCAGGAGGTTTTGTTGCAGTCACTGCTCAGGTCACTCTTGTGGCTTTATAAGAACAGCAAAGAGAAGAATAGATCATGTCCAGCCCCAAATCAGAATGCTAAAATGAAACCATGGTGCAGATGCCTTCTGACACTTCCAAAAGAATAAGTTCTGGTGCTCAAATGCAAGAGTATTTGACAGCCAAGTGTTTTATTTTCACTAGAGCAGATTGCTGTGAAACCCTGCTGAATGAGAATCCTAACAGGATTGAATTATTGTACCAAATGTAGCTGATTTTAGAAGGAGGCTTTTGGAATACATAGCTTCTGGAGGTCTTTTCCAACCAGAATTATCTTATGATCCTGTGAAAATTTCTTCTGCAATAGAGTAATTTGCGTTGCACACTCTATGTGGCTTGTAGTTTTTCTCTTCAGCTTACCCATATTTTTAAAATGTGAACTCTAATTCATGACAGAAAAGAACCCATATGAAATGAAATCTCCCAGGAAAGAGGTACATTTTCTGCACCAGGAATGAAGTGTAGCACAAGAGCATTCAGGAAGACACCCTACTAAAGCTAACAGCACAGGCTCTGTACAAAGGCATTGCCTACAAGAACAAATTATTTCTGTTATTAAAGATAATTCATCAGCTATGCAAATGGAAAGTTCAATTTCTTAATTATTAATAGGTGGAAACATTTTAAAATAATACCCATAGTTTAAAATCAGTCATCTTAGAAAACATGATTGCAGTCCAAGGGCTCAATGCTCTGTACACATACTGCACCTAAAACTTTGGTTAAAATTGAGAAAAATCTTACTGAAACCAAAGCAGACTCTCTGGCTAGCCAGTTTAGCAATAAAAGTTCATAATATTGAGTCCCATGTTAAATACAAACCAGCATGATCAGAGTCTCATATAACCATATATTCCTTGCCTGTTAAAAAGAATGAAACCATTGAAGTGTTTGACTGCTGCTATTTCTGAAATTCCATTTAAGTCCTGGTGATGTCACTAAGAACTCATGCAAAAGGAGTGTTTCAGTTTATCATATTGCTAAATAAAGTTTTAAAACTCCGTGTTACACTATTTATAAAAGTGATAATAGTACACTAATTTCATAACATGTGCTGGACTGGTAGAATAGTTTATTGTGTTTTGCTTTTCTAGTCATCATCTGAACCACTGCAAAAGTAACGTTTTGTGATGGTGACACTTTTCACTGCATGATGCATATTACTGATTTATTCTTTATTCTGCATAATTATCCTTTTTTCCAATGAGTTCTATGCACTTTTCACACACATTTCATCAAGGATCAAATTATGAAGCAAGAACAGTCTTCTATTATAGTCCATTACATAAGTAATCGTTGCTGCCACATATTATTTGTTGTTTTCAGCCAATGAGTTTTCTGTGTTACTGAGTTTTCCATGTTACTGAGTTTTCCACAGAACAATTATGAAGTAGGTGAGACATGGGTGGTCTGCTTTTGCCCTTGTGATTACTTTCTGTTGCATTTGGCTGTTCAAGTTTAAAACAAGTTTGTGAAATTCTGAAATTGGGTGTTTTTAGTACTTGTGCACTTTATAGGACTGTATATGAAGTAATTTGTATGACTGTAATAAAGTTGACTTTTTGTTAGTTCAGGAATTGTATCTATACCACTTTGTCCCTCTTCCCGACTTCTGTGAGCAATGTGGTTATTGATATTATTAGCAACAGGCATATCAAAATCATCATCCATCTTAAACACATGACATTAATGGAAGCTGAGGTCGAGTTTATTCCGTGAAGGAAATTGTGAGACAATGTAAAATGCTCTACCACAAATTTTCAGACTTTGCTTTACAATAAGAAAGGTGCAAAGATCCCTTAAGTCAAGAAGAGTGCAATTTCCTAGGCCTTTTCTTCAGCCTCTCAGAATTTAAGATGTAGAATTCAAGAACGTGTACGTAGGTATATGTATAGTGCTTCCACCTTGTATGGTCAGATACATCTAGTAATGGAAATGTGGAGCAGTAGAAACCTTTGTGACATCTCAGTCTGTCAAAACTTTGATTTTCTAAGCAATCTGTTGCAGTGATGCAATAAATAATGATTTCTTATAGTGAAGTACCCTCCTTGTAGAAGTTATGGTAGGAAAAATACTTCTTTTTCATTGCTTATGGCCTATAATTGGCAAGCCTTGTACTGCCTTCCTTGGCATAAATGTCTGCTTTCAACCATGGTAAAATATCAAATCATTTTACGGAGATTTGCTCTCTCATTATGTCATAAACCAAGAATTCAAACAGTAAAACTCAGTAGAAGAGGTAAATATGTGGAGAAAGATGTGTAAAATAGAAGAATATGATTTTGAAAGGAACTGGTTAATACAGTGTATAAACATATATATAAATGATGTTAAATGTATAATACAATTTGGGCAAATGGTTTAATAGTAGTCTTTGCAGGTGAGAGTGTATGTGTATTTGCAATGGCAAAATGTTTTTTTGGAACTGACGTTTTCCTCCTCTGACTTCTGGAATAGGATCTAGAGAAACATCAAGAAGAGACTAATACTCTGGTTTGGCACATAAATTATAATTTCCTTCTCTGCTTTCTTGCTTGTTTTACCTTCTTTGCAAGATTAACTCTGATTTTTCTGCAACAGGCACATAGTTGTCTGTGGTCACATAACACTCGAAAGCGTGTCCAACTTCCTGAAGGACTTCCTGCACAAGGATAGGGATGATGTCAACGTAGAAATCGTCTTTCTGCATAAGTGAGTAAACTTTCGAGATTAGTCTTATCATCTGTTACTAAAACTCATTAAATTAAACCAGATCACTTTTTGGGGGGGAAGACAGAGGATCTTTTAAGCTCTAACTTACCATAAAATTAAAGTTTGCAGTTACTTTTGTTATTAATGTGTTTTGAAAAAAAGTGTTGTTTTCTACCTTTTTTTTTTTATAACCCATTGCTAAATATAGGTGTTTCAAGCAGACTTCAGACCCAATCATGTCAATTGTGAGGTAGATCGCTAAACATATACTTGAAGTGGGAATGGTATTATGAAATAAAAAATAGAGAAATACTAGTAAATATATGTGGGAGTTTCTTTAGTAGTAAATATTTCTAGTGAAACTACCAAAATTGTCAAAATCTATAAGATTAGTGAAAAATTCTGTATGTCGTATGAACTTATGCTATCTGAAAACATGTTCTGACCTTTGATTTTCCTAGGAAAAAAATGCTTATTTCATATTGCAGAATATTTATAAAATGAAAAATGTAGGTGCACATTTAGTTTTAATATAAATAACATTACAGATATAGTGATGGTAGAAATTGTTTTCATGCTGATAATTGGTGTTGCTCTTTTACCCATATATACACACCTATTTCTTTTGGTCTTTTGCATTTTTCTGATGTGGGATTTGAAAAGGTTTTGTAAGGTGGTTACTGTTTTTTGTATGCTATGCATTACATGAAAGACAACATCAAATAGGTGTGCCTGTGGGAGAAGCTTCTAGAAATAGCCATGTGTTAGAGAGACAGTATGAAAGGTCTTTTCTGCTCTGGAATACCATCTGGTTAGAAGTGTTGAAAGCTATAAATGAGTAATATTTTTGCATTCGGCAGCAAGTTCTCCACTTGTCAAAGAAAATGATTAAAAAGTTCAAGAAACATTTTTGATGATTCAACAAAGGAAGCTGAAAAAATAAGAATCAGCAGCACTTGCACAATTTTTTTACCTAGTCCTTTCAAGTTGAACTACAGATATCCTCAAGTAACAACATTGTTTGTTTCTTTCCCCTCTCGAAGTAATAACAAGAACAGACTGAGAGGAAAGCAGAGATCCAGATTTACACAGTGAAAATGCATGGCAATAGGAATCAAGAAGCTGCATATGAACATGAAGGGAATTTAGCACCTGGCAGCTTGTTTGTGCCTGCTTTCTTCTGTGCCTTCACAGACAAATATTTGCATGTATCTGTTTTATTTTCTTAGTAAATTTAGCATCTCGCATGACAGAGATCTCATGCTATGTCTCATCTCTTACTATGTATCTACAAAATTCCTTCTGATTTAATGAATGGCATCAGAAAAGGTATTTACATGATTGGTGCCTCATTGGGTAATAGATCATGGTCCATTTAAATCTTTTTGTTCATGGCAAAATGAAATGAGACAGAAAGTCACAGCATAATTATGTAGCTCATGTAGGCCACAGGATCCCTGTACCCTTCCTTTTCCAGCTTTCAGTGATTTTGCATTGAGCTCTCTTATTTGATGTGATTAGCTGTTTTGAGAATGGTGGGGACATACAGAGGATGATTGTCTTATTAGAGCATTTCTGTGGAGAGTGAGTGGTGTGTGAGGATGTTTTCCAATGTTTGCACCAGTTCTTCTGAATCCGTGTCTGTGAGAAACTGACAAATGATGAACATGCAGAGTAGCACAATGAAGTGGGCCAGAAGCTCTGTAGACAGAAGTAAGGAAGTAAAAGTAGTTATAGTGTGTCTTTTGAGTACTACACACTGTTTCACACCACAGAATAAGCGTCAGCAGAAGTCTGAATACCTAAAATAAATCTAAGAGATTGGTTTATAAATTAAGGAAATGGGGCAGTTATGGAAACTGACTTCTCACTTGCTCTTTTGTTTTCTTTATCTTCTCAATGCAGTATCTCCCCTAACCTTGAGCTGGAAGCTCTTTTTAAACGACACTTCACTCAGGTGGAATTTTATCAGGGTTCAGTCCTTAATCCCCATGACCTGGCAAGAGTGAAGGTAACAGCTCTGTTGTTCTGTTCTCCTGCTAATTGACTTTTTAAGAAGTACTCGTATTATTTGGAAAAAACTCCACTAAACTTAATGTAACACCAAAAGACTCTTTTTCCCATCTCTATTAGCTTACCTAGTAAATTATAATATCTAATCCTTATAAACCTTGTTTTCCCTATATCTTAAGATCTTCAAAGCTACAATAACACTGTACATTGTCTACAATTTCATTGAACTCTCTATGAATTTTTAATTTGGTTTAGTTCAAGAGTTTATTACATTAATATTTGGTATAATAGAACACTGTCTTACAGTAATTGCTCAAAATTCTTTGTCTTACCTTCATCAGAATGATTAGAAAATAATTTTTTATCTGTCGGTTTTTTTATTGTCTAGAATCCTGGGAGGAAAAAAAAACAGAACAAAACCAACCAAAACCAAACAAACAATAAAAAAACCCCAGACCCCAAAAAACCCTATATCCCTACAAACCACCACCCCCCCCAGAAAAAACCAACAACAATCATAGATTTTTGGTAGCTAAAGGAGATTATTTTATTCTCTGTAATTCTCTATGGTAAATTATTTTGTACTCTTAAAGCAAAGCATGAAGCATAAAAGAAAAAAAAAAGTAAGCTGTCAGATACAGCATTAACTTTTATGGGTTCCTCCCCTTTGCCCCCCCAATGGAATGTGAACCGGTTACTTAAGCCAAGAATATTTTAGTCCAATGTTAACACTTTCTGAAGTACAAATCATGTCTTTTGTCTGTTTTGGCTGCAGAAATTGCTTAACCTTTTGTAACCCAACACACACTGTTTCATTTCATCGGAACAAAATGTTCTAATTATGACCATAAATGTCATAATTAGTGTTTTACCATAATTACCAACGTGTGTGTTGGTATTTTGTGTTCTGTATTCCACCCTTTTTTGTGTTGGTATTTAGTTGTATACACGGAAAAATACTTTTGTCATCTGCTTTGTATTAAATAGAGCTAAGGTTTGTGTGGACATGGAGGTCCTGTGGACAGATCGGTTCTCTTCCTCATGCTTTCTAAAACTGGTGCTCAGATTCTAAATCATCAGTTCAGCCACCTCTTCCTGTCTTTAATGGGAAGATACTGAAATTCCCAAAGCTGCAGGACTTGTGGGAGCACTGTACTGATATAACAGGAACTTCCTATGGATTTAGGCGTCTAAATTTCAGTATCTGGTTACAGAAGGTATGTCCATTAACAACTGAACTACTGACCTGGTCTGAACATCATAAACAAGTTTCAAGAAATTGTGATGTGTATACGAGAGCTCTTATAATCACTCACATTAACTCACATTGTAACATTTTTGATCAGCAGTATTAAGAACTAACATTCACAATCATGGTGGCAGTGTAGGATTCCCTAGTTCCTTATGATGAAAGAAGAGCTAGAAAGAGATGTTGCTATTTATATTTGCCTTTTCTTTGGTGTCTCAGATAGAGTCAGCAGATGCGTGCCTAATCCTTGCTAATAAATACTGCGCTGACCCAGATGCTGAAGATGCCTCCAATATTATGAGGTAAACTCATTAGTTTTTAAGAGGTTTTTGGTTCTTAAGTCTGATTAGCTGACTTGGTACTGTTAGTCATTTTGCAGGACCTACGGTTTGAGTATTCATAGCTGAATGCAGTCCCAATAGAAATGAGGGGAAAGGGAATGCAGTTATGTTCTTGCACAAATATGCTATGTGTGTGCATGTGCTGTATGGGCTGCTGTTAATAATGGGACAGAATGACCCTTAATCACTTCATATCTCATTGCTCTGTGATATATCTGCCCTTACAAGTAATTGCGCAGCTTGGGGAATAGTGAGGTATACGCTTCATGGTGGTAGCTATATAGTGGTCTCCTAGCTTCAGCCTCCTTTTTTACACTGAGGACCAAATATTCTTATTTTGATTGACAAGGCACTTACTTACACATTCGGAGCCACCAGATACTGTCCTGCTTTCCTCTATATATTCTCTGAAGGAAGGAAATTAAAGAGTCTGTCAATAGGCGGCAGTTAGAGTTACAGCATACATAAGCCATTCCATTTCTTGTGTTAAACTCTTAGCTTTAATGAGACCAGTTTCTCCTTTTTAGAATTAAAATATCAATGAACTGTTAAAAAATCTCTAATATAGAAGTGGCCAGTGTTAAACCAATTTTACTGGCCTGTTAGATATTAGCATGCTGTGAATTGAAGGAAGGGGAGAAATAAAAAAAAGATAAAATAAAATTGCTCCTCTGGCAAAAGCTCACATTGCACAAGAGATGTGGCTGTCTGTGGAAGATAGAAGGCTTAAAAATGCCTAATTTAATTTTCCAAACATGATGTTGAATTGCAATGCAAGAAACTTTATTTTGACATTAATTGCATAAATACATTAAAAATACTCTAGTTGCAGATTAATGCATTCTTAATAGATATAATATATTTAATGTCATAAAATGAAAAGTGTTATTTTGAGAGTGGAATTCTCTTGTGTTTTCTCACATCTAAATTAATTTAATTAAACAAAATTGAATGTTTAATTAAGTAATTCAGCAAGAAATGAAAAATTAGAAGGAAGACTTTTTTCTCCCTCCAAAAGATAATATAAATTAAAAACATGCATCCAACTTTTTTTATCTGTTTCATGCTCTAGCTTTGATATGCTTCGAAGCACAAACCAGACAAGCAGATTGCAAGATAATTCCTACAAAACACCAGTGTAAACAGTTATGGCATTCCAAGTCTTATGAGACTGATGATTCCATAATAATTCAGATTATTTTTTGTTTCGATTGTTTTAATCTTCTTTGTATACCTTTAGTTTCTATATGCAGAACTGATTTTTTGACCCATTTCACTCTTTAATTTTGCTTAATGTTTTTTTAAATTTTAAAATGCATATTCCTCTCTTCATAACACATTATCAATTCACTAATTTCTCAAACATTTTTCTTTCCAGCCACTTTTAATAGGTACACAGTTGAGTATATCTTAGGTTCATTAAATAATTAAGAATGCAAGCAGGCAAGCTGCAGAGTATGAAAGTAGCCCCATATTCTATAAATTCAGTGTTCAGATATCAGTTTCAATATTGAGCTTTGGAATAACCCATAAAAATTAATATGAATTTACATGTGGATTTATGTCAAACAAAATCACTATTCAAGTTCTTTGAATACGATGAATGTCTAATAACTATAAATAAATGAGTTGCTAAAACAAGTCTCTTATTCTGCAAATTCCATAAGAGCAAACATTCAACTGAATAAATCCTGAAGTTTGATGTTCTCTAGCATTAGCCAATGGTTATTAACTGAATTTGTCCAGGAGTAAATATTGTGTAGGTCTGACTTCAATCAGTATGCTTTACACCCACGTGAATAACAGGGTACAGTTTTAATTGTGGGACCTGAAAATACAGTAAAGTAGAGGTATTGGAATACATTATCCAAATATCTGACTAACCAAAAGTTATTTTAATTGTTTCTTCTTTCATTTTTAGAGTTATTTCAATAAAGAATTACCATCCGAAGATAAGAATTATCACTCAGATGTTGCAGTATCACAATAAGGTAACCTGATGACCAACAGTGTCTCTCCCCAGAGTATTTTGCTACATTGCATTCACTCATACACAGTTTTTCAAAAAAACCTCATCATAATAAGCCTTGTTATGTAATCCACTTAAAAGGTAATTCAGTTTTATTTATAAATGTAAATACCTTATAAAAATCCTGACATTAATTAATTGTCTAGGGTCTAATTCTCAAAGCTACGCTGTACATAGTTGCTATTGATTCCAGATGAATCTCAGCTTCCATAAGTTTTGCTCAGCTTATTATACTAGAACTACCCAAGATGAATTGGTAGCATCTAGAGAAGTAACCTGAAGTAACCTTTTGTGGATACTTAAAAAAAATTGTCAACAATTATTTTCTTATTAGAGTTTTATTGTGATTTTTTTGGTTTCTTGCAACATGACAATGTAGACCTGAAATTGCCAAGTAGCAGGTACAAAATAAATACACTTATTTGTTTTTTCATACAAAACATAATTAAGTTGTGGAAGATGTTGCTAAAAATATTGTGGAGATCAAAATTATAAATCCAATTTGGAAAGGAATTTGGCAAATTTTTGATGGTAAATCTGTTGTCCTTAAACACAGTGAAGTCAATTCATGCAATCCTGAGGTGAGAAAGTCCATAAACTGCTGGTTAACAAGGCTAGGAGGAATATCTCAGTGGACAGACTACTCACATGCAACCTGCTTCTTTTATTATTTCTAAAAGCATCAACCATTGCCCAGTGTTGGAAAAAAAGCTTGGCTGGGTAGCCTTTCATTAAGTGAAAAACACAATAATCCTGGTTTGACTTCGAAGGTTTGAATGCTAACAACTTCTTATACCTGTAAACTTTTGCTAGAACAGGGGAAATAAGTGTTGCTTGTGCTGTCATCTTTCTGTAGATGAATGGAAGGAGCCTGTCTTTTTATAGAATAAAAGCAAGGTGTTTCTCTCCTTTAAACAGGTTCAGAAGGGAAGATCTTCTAAATACTGCATTTTTTCATTTGTATTTCCAATGAAATCGTCTTCAAGAATAGCTGTTATCAAAGTGCTAAACAGTGATATTAATTTATGAAGGGAAGCAAGTATGAAGGCCTCTGTTTCCTTATGTCTATGCAAATGTACAAGCTAGATGGAAAAGAGAATCTGATAGAGTTATGCCGATAACTGAACAATATTGATAGCTATCTAACTGACCAGTGTCAATACTGGAGGTGTATCTTGATCAGCTGTTTTCTTTATTCTATCCTTGTAAATAGCAATCTCAGGAAAAGGTTTGGATTTTCATAAAATCAAGTGCTATCCTTCAGGGCGGCAGGAATGAAATGGAAAAGACAGAGGGTGATGTGTACCTTATTAAATGGCAGTGTCCTGTAAAGGTTGCAGCTTCACATGAGTTGTAATCTGAGTTATATTAGATTCCTATGTACTATGTATATGCCTCATCAGTCAGAGAGTAGCTCCAAGTACTGTAAAAGGAATATACAGAAGGAAAGAAAACTTCATAGCATTTTGTGGTTTGTTCGGGTGTGAGGATGGGCCTGGCAGAGTGTCACAGCCAGAATATTGCTTGAGAAATATAACATTTTGTCTGTAATAGGTAAGATTGGAACATTTCTTTGCATACAATTCTGCTTCCTTAGAAAAAGTCAAGACAGTAACAAAGAAAATAATTCACTTCATATGTCTTTCAATGCTGTGCTGTATTTGAGGAAATATTTCTGGTTCTTCATCTGTGGGGTATTTTGTTTGTTTGCTTGTTTTTCAGGCCCATCTGCTAAATATCCCAAGCTGGAACTGGAAAGAAGGGGACGATGCAATCTGTCTTGCTGAGCTTAAGCTGGGTTTCATAGCCCAGAGCTGCCTGGCACCAGGCCTTTCAACAATGCTCGCCAACCTCTTCTCTATGAGGTCATTCATAAAGGTAATGTCTTGTCTCATTAGAATGTATTAGTCTGCAATTCAGTTTGTCAGAGAGTTGAGTAAAGAATGTGAATCGAATATGAAACAGATAGGAACACATTAACAGAATTTGTAAGACAAACTCCACTGCATGCTTCCATACAAAAGTTCTCTCCTGCAAATTGGGCACTGTGTCAGGTTCTGTCAAGTTAATATTTTTATTTTTATTCAGCAAGTGTTTAGCCTTTATATGACTTTTCAAAGCATCATCCATTTCTAGGTAGATATATCTGATGTTTTGTGTTTTGCTTTGTTTTAGACAAACCACATGTTTATCTATGAGAAAAGCCCTGCTGCTAGAACAAAATTATGATTTATATATGTCCCATATAGCAACAAAGTACCCAGAAAAATTGACTGATCATTTTGGTCTTTTATATCAAGTAGCTAGTGGACCTCTGACTGTGAGAATAAATAAGTAACATGTGTTGGAACTGAAGCCTGAACTTCCTACAACGTCATTCCTGTATTTGTTTCTCTTTTTTGTGTATTTGTTTGGACTTACATGACAAAATTTTGACCCGGTTATTTCTAGACTTCTATGGCAGCTGTACTAGTTCAATGGACCAAGGCTTTGATTGCAACAGTCAGTACTACTTTCTTTCTCGGGCCTTTCTGTGACACTGATTCCAAACATAAAGGTGGTAAGTTTCCAATCCCATGAGTGTCGTTAATGGGATGGGAAACACTGGAGTACAAGGTAGGCCATGGTCCACTTCAAGTCCATTGTGCAAGCTGGAAAAAAAAGGCCGAATGTCATCAGGTGAGAAAGCTAGGACTGTTCTCATAGAAGCGCACATGCCAGTGCAGGACACTGAGTCTTTATTTACTTCTTATGAATTCCGGAAATTCTTATTAAGGTATCCTTTGGAGACTGCAGGCTCTTGTGTGTCAAAAATATTTCAGACTATTATAGTTAAAAAAAAAAAAAAGTCAGTTTTCAATATGGAAACAAGCCTGCGCTCTGCTCTTCCGTTATTTCATTGTAACTGTCTGCAGTTACAATGCTTACATCTTCATGTTCTGAAAAAAAAAACCAAACCAAAAAAATCCCAAACCTACAAAAAAACCCCCGAAAAAACAACTGTTTTGCTCATTAAAGCCAAAGTTGGGAACTGTCAGTGACTCATCAGCATACAATCACTTTGACATTAATCCTTTCTGCTTATATCCCAAAAGAAAACTATATCTCTTATGAACTTCATTCTTCCTACTCTTTAATTTGGTCTTCCTCTCTCTTGCTTGGTGTAATAACCCAAGACTGTCAGGAGTCTCAAACATTGGTAACAGTCATACTAATGTATCCAAATGACTGAGGCAACCTGTTCTATGAACTTGCTCTTGACATCAGAAGTAGGCATGAAACTTTTTTCAACTTCCGTCTTTCCAAAATCAGAAGGGATCAGTTTTCTGGCAAGGACATCCAAACATATGGGTATCTTCAGAAGCCCCAGTCTTAATTCAAGTTCTTTAAACTTGCAGTGAGAAAATGAAGAGATTCAGAAAGTGTTCAAGTGTACAAATGTCTGGCTATAGAGGAACTGTAGTGGAGCTGCACACATGTATGGCTAGATTTGTGGATAAAATGTTTATACAGGTCAAAAACTGCAAACGTAAAGGTAGCATCTTTCTAGAAAATATACCTAACCACTTACATAATTATCTTACCCACATTCTGTCCTGTATTTTCTTATTGTATAAGATAGTCTTATAATAATTTCAGTACACTGACAGATTGTACTATCTCAGCAATGAATGATTTTAAGATGAAAGCTCAGCTTTGCAAGGCGCTACTCAGATTACATCTGAGTCTTTCTATATGCACAAAGCATAAAAATAGCAATGAATTTGATTTGGAGGAAGCTATCAATGTCAGTTTTGCTGTTGTATCTGTGATTATATATAGTTATAAACAGAATAGTGTGCAGACATACCTTGACTTGTGTTGCTTCAGATGTCATCTTCAGATGGCAGTGGGAGATGAAATACCATAAAATAGTGCATTGAAAGAGTGCAAGACTCTATTAGTATGGGTTAAAAAGATGTCTTCCACTTAACTAAGAATGAATTGTTCAGGCAAGTAAAATGCGTATCATAATTTCCGAAGATCTCTACGTATATTAAAACTTCAAGCAAAATAAATGTATGAGAACTGAGATATATTTCTTCATGAGACTCCAACTCAATTGGCAACAACAAAAGGTTTGTTTCTTTATTTAGCTGAAAGGATATTCTTCCTCCAAGCCATCTTACTCTAAAAAACTGTATTTGAAAGAGAAAACTATGAACGAGCAGTGGCTGTGAATCAGCAGCATATTGTAGGAGAGCAACTACATTGATTGGAACTGTTAAAGAAGGCTCTATTGAAAAGAAAGATATCCATTCCCTAAAAGAACTTCCTCTCCTTATCATTTAAAGTACTCAATTTAAATGCTGTCAGACCTTCATAAATTCCTTGGGCAAACGTTATTAGTGGAGTCTCCCATAAGTTAGGGGATTGCCAGGAAAATGTACTGAAACTTCTATATTTTTTTAAAGAAAGCTTGAAATGTGTGTTTGTTACTCCTCCTTCATAGTGTGATTAGAAAGTGATTTAACATGCCATAAATGTTTGGTCAGTCAAACACAAATGAACATGATTGATGGTGACATTGCACATATTTAACTCATTATGTGTTACTTTACAGCAAAAATGATTTGTGTAAACAGGCTGCCCGGTATTAGAGGTAAAGCAAACTAAGAAACCTCAAAATATTGTATTTGTTCCTAATATTTTCCTTTTGGTTTTAGTGATGTAATCTCATATGGAATCTTTTATGTTCTCTTTGGCACCAAACTGAACAAAAAGGAAATCAGCTCAAAAAGATTGAGGTTCTGTAAATACTTAAAGGAAGAAGGTAGATTGCACAACAAATGATATGTTAAGGAAGAAAAAGCTTTACACTTGTAAACTGTGTTTCAATAGTTCAGTCTTTTTATAGCGCAGTTATTGTTGTATTAATAAAAGAATTGGAACTCATTATTTGCATAGTCTTAGAAAAAGACAGAAATACAATACTGTACTGCAATTTCCGTATGTTTGGATTAGCAGATGTATACCAGAAGTCTACCCATATGAAAAACATTACAAAAAGTAAGTAAATGGAATAAAAGGCAGAAGTGGTCGAATTGTCCCTATATACAACCATTCAAGCCAATATGAGTTAGTATTGTTGTGTAAATTAATAAAATGTAGAATGTGATCCTCAAGTGTAACACAAGTCCACAGACAAATTACTTTTGTCTTTGCTCTATTGGTAAGACAGTACACCTCATTCTAGATCTGAAAAATGATCTAGAGCAGTCTCAATTCTCCTCTAAGCTAATTTGAGAGCAGGAATGTTCTGTGGGCTTTTTTGCCAGCTGTTGCTCACACCCACACATGTGCAATGCCCACTTCTCCCACTACATTGCTTTCCAGTCCAGGCTGAAAGAGAGACATAATAAAGCCATACAGATTTACATCAGTCAGGTGCTTACCTACACTGATGAAACACATCAAATGGCTTGATATTAACTTTTGGCCACCTAGGCAGCCTTGAACAGTTTTAAAGTATGAGACTGGGGTATGCGCAGTGAATTCATTCAAATGAAGGAGAACTGTAAAAGAGGGGTGGGGAGGAAATGCAACATCTCAATTTATTATGAGGTTCTTCAGGAGGCTGCATAATAAACTGATTACATGACCCTCCTCACTAGATTTATACCAAATATTAATATAGCCTGTTGCCAAAAACATTTCTTCTCCAAAAGTCTGTCTGAATGTAATACCGAGTCTAGGAATTAAAAATTGTTGTGATTTGCTATTTACAAATAGTATCAGTCCTGATGATTAGAGTATATTTGTGTGGGACTGAAGTCTACCACAGAGGGCATTTTTCGGTCGATCATTTGCATAGATCAACACCAATCTATCTTTTGAGTTATGATTGGAAGGAAATACCTCCCTGTTTTGTAAATTTTTAAGTGTTAAAATTAGAGCCTGTATGCCTTTGAGTTCAAACCCACCAAGTCCAGCATCTAAAGAAGAATTAGGTGTCATGATGTTTCAAGAATAGTCTCTCTGCTTTAACCTACTACAACACTCTACATTAGTATGAATAATGAAAAAGTGCATATCTCTCATTTGAACTTAGAGCTAATCTTAATTAGCATATTTTATGTTTTATAAAACATACTTTTTTCATACCAATTTTAAAAAACATTATTGCAAACAGAGGGAACTGTGAGAATAGTTTCCCAAGGTAAAATTTTTATACTGCTTTGATTTAAGCAGACAATGGAATTGAGTAAAGAGGTGGTTGATAATTTGTAATACTTAAGGAAATTCAATTAAGACTGTAAATCTAAGAAGCTTCACTCTGCTAGGAATGTATGAATTGCTTTCAGCCAATTACTTATCTGTCAGATTTTGATATTCATATCTAAATGCGTAATAAAACCAGACATTCACTCAAGAAATTTGGGTGGACTGACAGGACATTATAGGTGAACACGAGGAAATGTTTAAAATATATTGCTTTCAATGTACAACTTCTCTTCAACCACCAGTGAAGAATATTCTGTCTGTACTTTCTATTCTCATCTGTGTTTGTAGAAATATACCCACAATGCTGTAGAGAATTGTAAGATTAAACATCAGGAACCCCTGGAAGCGTTCTTAGCCTAGGGGGAGGCAGGAGTCTCTGCATTAGATGGAAGTAGATGAAAAAAGCTTGGCAAGGGCTCAAGAAAATTGCCCCTGTGAAGATGTTATTTTCTAGGCATTTTTTGTAAAACGTTTCTCTATGTGGCCTTATGGGCATCTTTAAAGAGTAAATTTTATATCTATTTTAGAAAGAAACTATGTAACAACTTTCATGTTGTTTACACAACGCTTTATTTGATTTTTTTGGTACAAACCTTATAATTTTGGGAAGACTGTTCAGAATTTCCAAATTGCATGCACTTAGACAAAATACTGCATAATGGGATGCACATGGTGAGCAAAAAAAATTTAGGGCATTAGAATAAAGCAGGATCACTTTAACAACAGAACTAAAATATTCAGGTACTATTCTAGAGAGATAATCAATAGATTTAACTCATTAATTTACTGTAGGGTTTTGGGGGGAGTTTATTATTCAATTAGATAGGGTTGTTTATCAAAGTAAATATATGTCTAAAAAATCAAATGGATGATCTTCTTCCAAGCATCTGAAATTATTCTCAAAGGCTTTCTACTGTTCTGTTTTCTTTCCTTTGTGGTGATGAGATGAGCTTATTCAATTCTAGGCAGCAGACTTTACATTTGCTTTCATTGTGCTTTAAAAGAATTTTCATTCTGCCACTTCCTCAATATTTATAAAGACATCCCACCATCCTTGCCTTGTTTTACCTTGCAAAATACAGTAAAAGTTCCTAGGTCACACTGCAACTCTAGCATTAGTTCTCTGTCTTGATAGTGAGACCTAGATCTTGACAGAAGAGATTATATAGCGCTATCAGGTTCAGATATACTCAATCTCTTTCATGTAACTATTTATGTCATTACACTGAGAAGCAAATATTATGAACATGATAGATCAGCTGGGGCTACAGAGGTCCTGATAATTATACTGCCAGGGGATAGGGCTGGGTATATTAAGGGTTTAGGTATTTTCTGGCAATACTAATGGTTGTGCATGCAAGATGTACATAATTTTTTCATATCTCAGTCACCATGTCTCACTAGGAAATGATTATATTATGTAAATATATCTCCTGATAATAACATTCTATCTATATACAGATAGAGTAGAGGAGCATTGTGACTTAAAAAAACATACAGATGAAAATTAGATTTCTTCTCTTGGGATACGCTATGTCATTTTCTATCTGTTCCTCACATAGGCTATTGAATCAGCAGGTAATTTGTTTTATGACTATCCAGGAGACACATTTGCAGTGTAAAGTAGAATCATAGAATGGTTTGGGTTGGAAGGGAATATAAAGATCATCTAGTTCTATCCCCTCTGCCATGGGCAGGGACACCTTCTACTAGACCAGGTTGCTCAAAGCCCTATCCAGCCTGGTCTTGAATATTTCCAGGGATGGGTCACCCACAACTTCTACTAGTAGCCTGTTCCAATGTCTCACCACCCTCACAGTTAAGAACTTCTTCCTAAAATCTAATGTAAATCTACCCTTTTCTAATTTAAAGCCATTACCCCTTGCCCTTTCCCTACATGCTCTTGTAAAAACCCCTCTCTGGATTTCTTGTAGGCCCCCTTTAGGTACTGGAAGGCTGCTATAATGTTTGGAGTTTCCTCCAGGCTGAACAGCCCCAACTCTCTCAGCCTCTCTGACCATCTTCATGGCTCTCAATCCATTCTCCTCCCAGCCTATATTTGTGCGTGGTATTGCCCTGATCCAGGTGCAGGACCTTGCACTTGGCCTTGTTGAACTTTGTGGGGTTTGCCTAGGCCCCCCTCTCAAGCCTGTCAAGGTCCCTCTGGATGGCATCCCTTCCCTCCAGCATGTCGACTGTACCACACAGCTTGGTGTCATTGCAAACTTGCTGGGAGTGCGCTCAGTCCACTGTCTGTGTTGCCAACAAAGATGATAAACAGCGCTGGTCCCAATACCAAATCTACCAAATCCTGATTTGGAACACCACTTGTCACTGGTCTCCACTTGGACATTGAGCTGTTGACCACAGCTGTTTGAGTGCGACCATCCAGGCAATTCCTTATCCACCGAGTGGTCCATACATCAAACCCATGTCTCTCCAGTTTAGAGACAAGGATGTTGTGTGGGACAGTGTCAAATGCTTTGCACAAGTCCAGGTAGATGTTGTCAGTTGCTTTTCTGTTATCCACCAGTGCTGTAACCCCATTGTAGAAGGCCACAAAATTTGTCAGGCACAGTTTTCCCTTAGTGAAGCCGTGTTGGCTGTCACTAATCACCTCATTATTTTCCATGTGCCCTAGCATAATTTCCAGGAGGATCTGCTCCATGATCTTGCGAGGCACTGAGGTAAGACTCACTGGCCTGTAGTCCCCAGGTGTTCCTTTCTTCCCTTTTTAAAAATGGGCATGATGTTTCCCCTTTTCCAGTCAGCAGGAACTTCACTGGACTGCCATGACTTCTCAAATATGATGGATAATATCTTGGCAACTTCATCCACCAGTTCCCTCAGGACCTGCAGAGGCATCTTATCAGGTCCCATGGACTTGTGTACCTTCAGGTTTCTTAGATGGTCCCAAACCTGATCTTTTCCTAGAGTGGGTGGTTCTTCATTCTCTCAGTCCCTGCCTTTGTTTTCTGTGACTTGGACAGTGTGGCTGGAGCACTTGATGGTGGAGACCACGTCAAAAAAGTAGAGTATCTCAGCTTTCTCCTTGTCCTGGGTAGTCAGGTCTCCTTTTCCTTACAGAGAGGGCCTACATTTTCCCTTGTTTCCTTTTATCACAACATAGTCAGGAAAAGATAATAATGGGCTTACAGTACTGGAGAGGAACTTGAAAGATACAGATTCAAGTCACAGTGGTGGTATGGCACATTCTGTTTGAGGTCCAGCAGTTACCTAAACTCTCTTTACCTTTCTTCCTAGCTGTGATTGGAATAGCTTAAATTTTTATTGCCCTTTGTCTTTATAAACATAAAATTGAAACTATTGTGGTTTTTCTTCGTTATTCAACTTAAAATCAAGGTTGTTTTCATCTTTGTAAGCACAGTAATATTTTCAGGTGGACTAAAAGCAAGGTATAGATGTCACTACCCAGATAAATAACATTCATAGTTTTAGTGAATGACATTTGTGATAAACTTGATTAGTAGCATCTTGAACCAAACTCACCCAAATTTAGCTCTTTTTGCTTCTATAAAGTTTACATAACATCTAACTATTCCCCATTGTTTTCAGGCAACTGACATGTGAAACATCCATTTTGTAAATGCATATGGGACAGATTATTTAATCTCTACATTAACAGTTGGTTAAAAAGTTTTGGCAACTTGCTCTTAATGTATAGATAAATACCACGCCAAGTTACAGTTAACTATTTTAAAGGAAAATAATCAGATCTGTTTAGGGGTTCAGTTTTTGAGGTTAACTGCAGCAGCAGAGTTTATAATAACATCAAAAAGGCTTAAAGTAGTCAAGAACACAATAAGTCCTAAAGCATTTTTTCCCACTTTAAGGATTTTGAAATTAGTACTTTACTAATAATGGGAGAAACTGGATATGTTTATCTGTGAAACGTTACTCTTTTAAAACTCGGGGAAACTGCAAGACTCAAAGAAAGAAATGCTGAACACCAGAGGTTCCTAATGATCTTTTCATTTCTAGGAGACCAGCAGGTATTCCCTTTCAAAAAATACCTGGCAGGTGATCATCTCTTTCTTTGAAATCACAGAGAAAATGTCATTGTTCAAATGGAGATAAATGCAAAGATCATCTTTAGCCCGTTATTTTCATCATTATCTTATAATAACGTTTTATAGCATCCCATATATCAGCAATTCTTTAAATTCATTAATCAACATTTCATGGTATCCTAACAGATCTTAAACATTTCAGACACTTAATGAAGGTTAATTTAACGCCAACCAGTATCTATGAAACTTGATCACTGCTTACTGAATGGCACTGTTTTTTTCCAGTTCTTTCTTGGTCCTTGACTAAGGGTGGGTTCTTAACTGTAGGTCTGATGTGCAGTTCCTTCCTTCAAGTAAAACCCATCTGCCTAGAGAAACGAAAGCAAGAGAAGAAAGTAAAAAGGAGAAACACATAATGTATTTGTATATTTCAGGTGGTGTCAATCTAAGAAAAAGCCACAAAATAGACCATCAGTTACAAACATGTCCTTGCTGTCATTACTCTTATTTGTTATCAAGCCTGCACTTTATCTGTTTTCTGTATACAAAGAGTTGCTGATCAGTAACATTTGCAAGGTTCACATAAATAAGAAGGTCATAAAAAATGTGATATGACTTCTCTGTGTGTGGTAGAGAATAACACAAGGCAAATCCCTTTTAGCATCCCTCATGATCTCTGAATGGTGAAACAATTTCTATGGAAGAAATTTCTCTTGATTGTTTGCAGCCCACTTGTCAGGGAGTGTATGATTTGGAACATCTCCATATTGCAATTTATTCTTGCAGTTGTTTACTTCTCCAGAACTAAAGTAACTGCTTACTTGGCAGCCTGTCAACAGGAGAAGGAAATGTAAAAGAAATAAATTCATTGTAATTTATATTTCACTGGTTTCTTAAAAAGTTTCCGATCCTTGCTTTCTTTAGAACATTCTTTTGAAAGGGTGCCTTTTGACTAGTTTAATGTGGGGAAAAGATTGCTGAATCCCAAGTTAATACTCAGGCTGTAGGATAACAATGCAAACTTACATAAAATACTATACTAGTCCTGTCAAAATAGCTGTGGAATTCAGATTTTTTAATATTGGATTTTTTTTTCCCCAAAGAGATTTGTGTCACACCAAATACTAATGAAAGTTATGCTATAACATATAAAAGAAATAGTAATATTTAATAATGTGATATAACAGTATAATTGATTTTATTTTAATATAACCCTATAACGTGTTAATGATATAATCTGAAATTTATTTTTTATTTTTTCTAACTTAACTCATTATTTCAAAATGCTGTTGTTTCTTTCTGCTTTTTGCTGTCCAGACAATAATCTAAACATGTCAGAATTGGTAGAGGAGGTTCGAGTGATTTAAACAAGCTGTGGATCAGGCTATTACAGGGAAGAGGTATTTTTGAGTTGTTAAAGAATTCAAAAAGCTCAGCATTATTATGATTATACTGTTTCAATACGAGCCATGTATGGATGTGGTATGAAAATGATTCTTTCGATTAGACAATCAGCAGAGCTGTAGCTTTTATATACTCTGGTAGGACAATGTGCTTCTGCCACCATAAAGGCTAAGCTCTAATTCCCTTTTTGAAGCCTTTTAATGTGGCTGTTGCTTTATTTCCTGGTAATGGATAATATAATTCTGGTTTTGCTCAGTGGGCTTGGTATGTACTGCATCCCTCACTTTTTTGGTACTGGCTATCCATAAAATGCTAGTTAGACATGGAATTGGTCTTGCTGTCTATTAAAGCTTTTAAAGGTGAATTTTCTTCTAACATGATTTAGACTTTTTTTTTCACAGTTTATCCTGATTAGCAGGAAGACAAGGGGTTTGTACAATTTGGGCATAGAATAAATGACTGGGTTGAAGCAGGCAAACAAGATAACCACATTATGAGCCTGAAAGAGGAGGTGGAAACACTGCTGATGGGGAAGTGAGAAAAAGAACTCTATCAGTGAAAGTGCTGTCAGTTGGTGGCTCTACATCCTCTGGTACATGTCACTAAAGCAAGCTAATATTTCCATTTGGATAAAAGAGTTAAGAGGGAAATAGAAAGCAAGACATACAGGACATTAGCCTAGAAAAACAGTTCTCTTGGTATTGTGGGTGATGTTAGGTGATGATATGGTAAAGAAGAGAAATAAAGAGGCAGAGTCAAGGGCAGAGACTTACGGAACTGCAGGCAGGGGAAGTGGGAGTGAAGGCAGCTCTCCAAAAGAGGAAAAGAAAAGAAGAGGAACATTGCTGCATTTCTATAGAATCCTTATTTTATGACATTTTCTGGGCTTCATGATTTGGAACTGGAATAGGAATATGGAATACAGAACTTAAAACATTTAGAAAATATAAAGTGTTTAATAAAAATGTATAAGAAGGAACAAGAAAAATATATTCTAGACCCTTGGGGAATTAATTGGACTCCATAACTGTTACAGCTTTTGTTTTTAAAATGTAGTTTACTTTTACAGCTTGTGCTCATATAATGTTATTTTGTAAAGCATATAAGATTTTAAAGGCACCTAAAGATTTAATTTAAAATTAAAAAATATTGATTACTTAGCTTGAAAGTTTTGTTAGACAGTTAACGTTTTCATGTGATTATACCTTGCTTAGAAGCATAATTTAGAGTAGAATAATAAGTAGAAATACTGAAACAACAATATAAACAAAACAGTTAAAGGAAAAATAGAATTAATATCCAGAAGAAAGTCTTGAGTGATATCTATATAGGCTTGAGTTCTTTTTTAAGTTTAAGAGACAGAAGCCAGTTGCTGGATACATTATAAATACATAGAGTGTATTGTTGGTCACAGACCTGAACTGTCTGGTAATTAGCATACGTGCTTTAGTTTTTCCCATCTTAAATTTTTATCCTTTTTTGAATTTACATGATGAGATTTCCTTGTTATGCAAGAACCTGTTGTTTTGATACTGTTTTAAACCAGCTGTTTGACACAACAGACAAAGATAAATTGTTGCTTAGAGATGCTTTTCTCAGTTTATTGCTGAATAACTGAAAAATTATTTTGGACACTTTTAGCCAGGGCACTTACATCCCATGTATTAATTTATTTTCTTGAATACTGACAGAGACATACAATTACATTGCTGTTTGGAATATACATTCACAACAAACCCAACACCCCTCCTAACGTACCATAATGCTTTTACCAGAAAGAATATACAGGCCTAAGTTTTGTTGCCATAAGGCATTTCATACCATCAAAATCATTGACTGAATGTTATCATAGGCATTTGACATAGTGGACTGTCCTGGGTTCAGCTGTAGCAGTTATTTTTCTCCTTCCTAGTAGCTGGTGCAGTGCTGTGTTTCGACTTTAGTCTCAGAACAGTGCTGATGACACACCGATGTTTTTAGTTGTTGCTAGGTAATGCTTACTCCGATCAAAGACTTTTCAGTCTCATGCTCTGCCAATGAGGAGGGGCACAGGAAGCCGGAAGGAAACACGCATTACTTTAAAGTAATTTTTTTTTTTTTAATTTTAAAATAAATTTTAAAATAATAAGTTGTTTATCTTACTGGACTGAATTGTTTAATAAGAATTTCTAAAATGCTGAGTTTTCTGTGTAATGGAAAAAAAATAATGTGGCTCATACTTAACTGGTTGCCATTACACTGGCTCTAGGACTTTAGACAAGAAAGATCAGCAGTGTAGATTAAAGCACTTGAGCCTCACCTACATTAATTCATGAGGATGGATGTTCCTGAAGCATCCTTTTTGCCACTTCACTAGGCCTGGCTACAGCTGTTTCCTCCAGGATTAATGTCATCATCTCTTTACACAATGTAAGCTGAGCAAGGAAAAGGTGGGGATATCAGAAAAAGATAAACTGTGAAATGTTTGATATATATATATATATATATCTAAGTCCTTCTGAAATCAGTTGGTATTTGGTACTTCAGCCTTTCAGGTAGCTTGCAAATCTCTACCAATAGTTTTTAAAAATACACTTTTTTATTCTATCTAAACTCAATGCTGTCTCATTTTCTGCTCTGTATGATGAAGACCATAATGGGGCTACCTAAACACTGGAACAAATAGTTTGTTATTTTGTTGTTTTGTTGGGTTTTTTGTTAGGTTTTCTTTTTTTTTTCCAAAGAATAAAATGTAGCTATTAGAAATGGTTAAATTACAAGATAAATATTTTCATGATCTGTCCTAAAGCACTAATGATTATTGAAGAAATTCTTTCAATATATTTTTCTTATATTTCCTCGATAGTTATAGCTGCAGAGAAGAAAAAAAATACAGTTTCAAATTTAAATAACTTTATAATGCAACCATTGCACCAGAGAATTTTCAGAAAGAGAAAATTGGGAAACTTTTTTCCTCAAGCTGTCTACAACCTTATTTCACCTCATGCTGAATATGCTTGACAAGAATGGAATGTATTATTTTTACATAGGATACTTAGTTTACTGACTACATAGACTATTTTTTTCCCTGGCATTCCAGGAAATCCTGTAAAAAATAAACAATATTAATTGCCATAACAGTCTACTGACTTAATTGTTAAAATCTGATGAT
Organism: Strigops habroptila; assembly: GCF_004027225.2. NCBI lineage: Eukaryota > Metazoa > Chordata > Aves > Psittaciformes > Psittacidae > Strigops > Strigops habroptila. The sequence goes on along the minus strand of NC_044281.2, from coordinate 26,737,772 downwards.
TCATGTTTAAGGAGTTGTTTGTAAATTTTAAAGAAAGCTTTTGGTTTTACTCAGAAGTCTGCATCTGTGGTTTTTTTTGTTTTAGATTGAGGAGGATACATGGCAGAAATACTACCTGGAAGGAGTTGCAAATGAAATGTATACAGAATATCTGTCTAGTGCCTTTGTGGGTTTGTCCTTCCCTGCAGTGTGTGAGTAAGTACAAATGCGTATTAATATACATAAGTATTTGCCTTCTCTCAAGTGAAATCTTAGGTTTCTGCAGGATACCTTTTCACTTTGCTACAGTCCTAATGTTGCTATATCAGATGGGATCCAATAAAATAACATTAAAACAATCACTGCTTGGAAGTATCCCAAACATTGTAATGCCTGTTTTCAGAAGAGATTTGGAATTAAGTGGTTGTAAATGAAAGCATAAATGTTTTCAGTGAAAAAATTAAAGAAATTCATCAGCAATACATTTAAATTGAGTTATTTACTCGTAAGTTCTGTCCTATCATTTCTTCTAATGATTCCCATTTTCTAATAGTGGTTGTCAGTGTCACCATCCTGGCTTTTGTCCCATTCTAAGGAAACTATTCGTTAATTGAAACAGAGGTAGTAGAGTCATATAAGTAGTCTGGCATCCAGAGCTCTGTGGAACTGGTTGCAAACCACTTCTAACAAGTGAAATATGTCAGAAAGAATATATCTACTCTGTAATGAGAAAGGAGTTCTAGAAGGATATAGTATATAACCATATGTAAGCATGGCATAAGCCATGCTACAACTTTATTTCTAGAGACTGAAAATCCTCATATTTGTCCTAGAATGATTCTGTGAATAAGAGATATATATGCACAAGATTTCTATGATAATTACTGGGGCCACAAACATGGTCCAAGATAGTTTAGCACAGTCATATTTCGCAGAATCATATAATCAGCTAGGTTTGAAAAGACCTTTCAGATCAAGTCCAACCGTTACCCCAGGACTACTAAGTCCACCACTAAACTATATCACTGAAGGCCTCATCTACATGGTTTTTGAACACTTCCAGGGATAGTGATTCTCCCACTTCCTTGGACAGCCTGTTCCAATGCCTGATCACCCTCTTGGTGAAGAAATTTTTCCTAATATCCAGTTTAAATCTCCCCTGGTGCAGCTTGAGGCCATTACCTCTTGTCCTATCACTTGTTACTTGGGAAGAGAGACATCCTCTCTCCATCCTCCTTTCAGGTAGTTGCAGAGTGATAAGGTCCCCCCTGAGCCTTCTCTTCTCCAGGCTGAACAACCCCAGTTCCCTCAGCCGTTCCTCATAAGACTTGTGCTTTAGACTCTTCACCAGCTTCATTGCCCTTCTCTGAACCTGCTCCAGCATCTCAATATCTCTCTTGTAGCGAGGGTCCCAGAACTGAACACAGTATTCGAGGCGTGGCCTCACCAGTGCCAAGTACAGGGGGATTATTACTTCTTGTGGTCCTGCTGGCCACACTATTTTTGGTACAGGCCAGGATGCCATTGGGCTTCTTGGCTGCCTGGGCACAAGCTGGCTCATGTTCAGTGGCCATCAGTCAGCACCCCTGAATCCTTCTCAGTCGAGCAGCTTTCCAGCCACTCTTCCCCAAGCCTGTAGCGTTGCATGGGGTTGTTGTGGCCCAAGTGCAGGACCTGACATTTTGCCTTGTTGAACCTCATACCACTGGCCACGGCCCATAAATCCAGCCTGTCCAGATCCCTCCGTAGAGCCTTCCTGTCCTTTAGCAGATCAACACTCCTGCCCAGCTTGGTGTTGTCTGCAAATTTACTGAGGGTGCACTTGACCCCCTCATCCAGATCATCAGTAAATGTATTAAACAAGACTGGCCCCTGAGGAACACCACTAGTGACCAGTTCCCAACTAAATGTGACACCACTTACCACCACTCTTTGGGCTTGGCCATCCAGCCAGGTTTTTTACCTAGTGAAGAATACACCCATCCAGGCTATGAGCAGCCAGTTTCTCCAGGAGAATGATGTGGGGGGCAGTGTCGAATGCTTTTCTGAGATCTAAATAGACAATGTCTACAGGCTTTACAGCTGTATCAAAAGGTCACAAGAAAGACTGTGAACAGCTTTTGCTTAGGGACTGTTCAAATGCTTAAAAAGAAACAGACCCTACTCTGAAGTGTTTGTTGTCTAACTAGATAATAGAAACACTTATGCAGACTTCATTCTTAGAAGAGGAAATAGAGGAAGAAGTAAGATATCTCTTATGTAAAGGCAAATGATTTTGCTTTAACTCCTCGCACTTCTCCCGTCTTTTCTGATATTTACAGTAGCAGAAACATATGAGGCATAAGAATGAGGGAGAGGCAACTGTTAGACAAATATTACCCATTTAAAAATCTTTTTCTGGGATGTAGCTATGACAGAGCCCAGTCTTAATTTGCTAGTAAAACACAATCCATCCCTCCACTACATTAACCAGGCTGTGAGTGGGTTATTGAGGGAAAATGTTCATTACTATAAGTACAAAACTTTGCCTGAATAGCTTGAAATAGAAAATCTCATAATGTATTCTATAAATTTGTATTATATTCAGAATGAATGGTAATTTGTGCTGTTTACACTAAGTACAATCCTGAAAACTAAATCTTCATGCAAAACAATTATCAAACATAGTTGAGGTTCTATAAAAGTTCTTGGAAACATGTAACTGAGACTGTGTTTGGCATATAGCTGACATACATTTAACTGTGCTGGTAGAGCTGAGATAAAATAATTGATAAAGAAAGGGTTTTTACTGAGATCTAGAAGCATGTCAAAACTTTGGAGCTCTCCTCAAGCATTTGATTATTTGGAGGCTTAACTGTGTTTCCTAGTTTAAATTAAAGATCTCAAATTTCCCAACAGTTTAATAAATCTATTAAATTCAGATTAATTAAAGCACATTGGAAATTGTAATGTGGTGTTACATATTAATGAGTTTGGTGCATAGGTATTTTCATTACTGTAAGAACTGGCTATTCAATTTCCAGAAGAACAGAAGAACAGCAAAAAAACTGTTGCAATGGTTTGTGAAGGCGAAATTGGTGGACAGGCTTAGTGGGATCAACTGCCCACATGTGTGGGCATTCACAACAAAATTATTGCTAAAAGCTTTGTTAGGTCTATAGAGCAGGTGCTCAAAAGACCCATACCACATACTCAGCTTCTGCAAATGACAGGGCTGATAGCTTCCATCCCCCCCAGCCTCCATCATCTGTTACCCTGTTGGAGACAGGAAGGTAGCGTATTGTAACTTTCAGCCAGAAGATCATTTAAAGCCTGGGGGATAAGAACTTTTTTCAGATACTTCCCATGATGAGCCTTCAAGGAGTAAATAGCCTCATATCGTGATTTAGCAAAGCAAAAGAAAAGAGATCAAAACTTATATATTGCATTCAGATACATCAGGGAAATGTTAACTGAAGTACCAAAGTACATTTGAAGTGTTGCCATGCAGGTGCTTTAGGCACTGGTTGTATGTAGTACTTTTCATCAGTTTCAAATATCTCTCCAATATATTTGTTGGTTCCTGACTGACTAAAGGAATTAAAAAATGCATTCTTCGGTCTTTTGGCAATAAGCATGAACAATGTTTTTCATGCACTGAGCCTGACAATGAGTATTAATTTGTAGCCAGTGATTCATAACATGCAAAATACAAAATTTAATTGTGTTTCATTTTACTGGCCAGATGGGAATAGACCGGAAAACATACCTTGAATATGTACTAATTTCTGTGTGTCTTCACAGCTGAGATTACAGTTAAAATTCTAATCTGACATGGAACTGCCTGCTTAACTAAATCCTATCTAGTAAACTAAACTCCTCATTGGTATTGTTCACTTTCCATTAAGTTAATGATTCCATGATTTTAGTGGAGTTACTTCTGCTCCACATCAATGTAAGATACACAGCAATCACAGATCTAGAAACATCTGCATGACTACACACACATGGTACAGCCACATTTTTTTCATTCTTCTGTATTTCTGAGCTGGCCTGTTAGTGTGTCATACCCTTTCAAAGAATGCTCAAAGTTTTCACCATCTTTCTGAGGTGTAAATAATAAGTCAACAGTCATGTAATATAGGCAATATTTATAAGTGGAAATAACTGTAATAGTAGTTGAGTACTCTTTTTGAGCAAATTTTCCAGTACTTTTAGCAACAACACCAGTTCCTTCTGTATTATGTATGCGATAGATTTTGGCCACTGGCTTTCCATTGCTTAGCATCTCTAATTTCTGATCCCATTGATTTCCGTTGTCATTTGCTCTTCTGTAGCACACTTAAGATCCAGCAATTCTAATGCAATTGTGGAAGTGCATGTAACGATATAGTAAGACACATGTAAAATACATCTCAAATATTTTAACAAGACTCCCCAAAATCTTGCTAACAAACTTATCATTATACACTTGATCAGATAACCACTTACATCAGTGCTTACTTTTGTGTTTGTTGTGTTTTGGTTTTTTTAATAGTTCTGTGAAATTCTACTATTGAAGTATTTACTTTTTTTTTTCTTCTACCTGAGCAATACATGAGTGCTCAGCATCTGGAAGAACCCAGCTATAGGTTGAAAACAGAAGGTGCCCATACTTTTGCCAGTTTCATGTGGTTGGAAATTAGCTGAGCCTGAGTAATATAGCATGTGATGGGCTAATTGAGAATTCAGTAGCTATCAGGATTTTTTCTGCCCATTTCTGACATTGTCTGGAGTTCTGGAGGTAGAATAAGACTTTTTTAATCAATTCTGAATAAAAGTTAAATGAATCTTGCTTGTATTTTTGTGTTACTTACCAATACTGAGATATTACCTGCCTCCAAGACAAGACTACAGAGGTACTTTTACAACCCTTTAAATGAAAATATTTGGAGAAAAGATACAGTCAAGTATGACACTGCGCTACAAGTATTAAAACTTAAACAATGAAAAGTAAATTTTATTGTATATATCCTTATGAGATATGCAGCACGTTGCTTCAGCATTGTCAGAACCCCTGCATCCATGTTTATCTCTAATCCCACCTCTTCTTGTAGAATCATACAAAGGTTAGGGTTGGAAAGGACTTTAAGATCAGCCAGTTCCAACCCCTGTGCCATGGGCAGGGATGCCTCTCACCAGACCATGTCACCCAAGGCTCTGTTCAACCTGGCCTTGAACACTGCCAGGGATGAAGCATTTACCACTTCTTTGGGCAACCTGTTCCAGTGCCTCACCACCCTCACAGTAAAGAACTTCTTCCTTGTATCTAACCTGAACTTCCCCTGTTTAAGTTTAAACCCACTACCTCTTGTCCTATTGCTATGGTCCCTGATGAAGAGTCCCTCTCCAGCATCCTTGTAGGCCCCCTTCAGATACTGGAAAGTTGCTATGAGGTCTCCACACAGCATTCTCTTCTCCGGGCTGAACAGCCTCAACTTTCTCAGCCTGTCTTCATACAAGAGGTACTCCAGCCCCCTTATCATCCTTGTGGCCCTCCTCTGGACTTGCTCCAACAGCTCCATGTCCTGTTTATGCTGAGGACACCAGAACTGTACACAATACTCCAAGTGAGGTCTCACGAGAGCAGAGTAGAGGGGCAGAATCACCTCCTTTGACCTCCTGGTCACGCTTCTTTTGATGCAGCCCAGGATACGGTTGGCTTTCTGGGCTGCGAGCGCACGCTGTCAGCTCGTGTTCGGTTTCTCATCGACCAACACCCCCAAGTCCTTCTCCACAGGGCTGCTCTGAACCATTTCTCTGCCCAGCCTGTAGCTGGGATTGCCCCAATCCAGGTGTAGGACCTTGCACTTCACTATGTTGAACTTCATAAGGTTGGCATTGGCCCACCTCACAAGAGTGTCAAGGTCCCTGTGATGGCATCCTTTCTCTCCAGTGTATCAACTGAACCACTTAGCCTGGTGTCATTGGCAAACTTGCTGAGTGCACACTCAATCCCACTGTCCATGTTGCCAACAAAGGAGTTGAACGGGATCAGTCCCAACACCAGCCACTGAGGGACACCACTCATTACCCGTCTCCAGTTGGATTTTGAGCTGTTGACCACAACTCTTTGTGCGACTATCCAGCCAGTTCTTTATCCACTAGGTGGTCCAGCCAGTTTAGAGACAAGGATGTTGTGCAGGATGGTGTCAAATGCTTTGCCGAAGTCCTGAAGAAATAGTCTGAAGAAATAGCAGAAATTACCTGTTCACAGTGATTTTTGAAATCTGTTACAGAAATTGAATAGTTCAGTTCAGCAGCCATTTCCTTGTTTTCTGCAAAGCATGTGTCTGATGCGAAATGTGCAGGATATTGCGTATATCCTTAATGCTTAATATCTTTGCATTAAAATTATAAATATTGTTGAAATCTATGCAAAAATATTAATAACACTGAAGCAAGGAAGTTTTTAGAGAAGCACTGAACGCTGGAGAAGGTAGTGTATGATATAAAGATACCATCTAGTAGAAAGGTGAGCCCTAGGGTAATTTGTGGCAAATATGTGGAACAGGAAGCATTGAATTTGCATATGCTTCAATGACAAAATTGGAAAATGGTTTCTAGTTGTTTAAAAAAGGTGGTTAGTTTCTTGTTTATTTTCACATTGTCTGTTAGCTTGAAACAAATGGTGGTGTGCTACATCACAGTTCTGCAAGTCTGTGAGTATCACTCTTGAGTTCTTTTAATAAATAGTCACTTTTACAGACTTCTACAACTGCAAAGTGTGTATTACAATATCAGAATGTATTTCCTGTATATTTGTCAGAGATTGCTTCCAGTCATGCTCTTCCTCTGTGACAGTAGTGGACATTATTTACTTACTAGTAGAGTACTCTCATTTTACTTCAGTATATACCTATTTTCTAAGGCATGCACACTACAATCAACATATAGCTGAATTCCAGCAAAGATTTGAAAATATTCCTCAACACATCCAAAGCTATAGCCAAGTGCAATTTTATGTAGTGTATTATGACCTTTGTTATTATTGGCTAAGTAGACTTAGTAACATAGTGTGTTGGTTCTTATGTCTGACACTACAACACTCAACTTGTGAGTTTATATTTTTAGGAAAATAATGTGTTCATTATCTTCAAAGTAGAAAGACCTTAATATATGTTCTGTGTATACCTAACTGAAAAAAATGGAAAATATTGTAGTGTAAGTTCTCAGAGAAAATATGTATCCTGCAGTGATCTCTATGTATGTGATGTTTGTTGTGAAAAAGGACTGACTCTTGGCTGCTTCTTTTCCTGCAGACTGGTGTTTGCGAAACTAAAGCTTTTAATGATAGCCATAGAATACAAGTCGGAAAAACGAGAAAGCAGGTATGTCAAATGCCTACAAATGTTTAAGTTCTGGAATGCACTGTCAAGAATTGTGCCTGCTTTTTTTTCAGAATGAACATGGCTATACTTATACGTTTGAAACTTTTTAGAGTATAATTAGCATGCCATCATGTTATACCATTTCACATAGCACTGAAAAGCTTTTGTTTCTTCCCTATTCCTCTTCTCTAAAATTAATTCAAGTAAGAACATTAAGTAGAAGGTGGGGGAACAGTGATAGTCCCATCTCCAGAAGTGCAATTCATTTTTGCTTAAACGAAATCTTCAATGTTTTTATTCATAGTGTATCAATTTCAATTGGGTGTCCAATTATTTTGCTGAAAATCAAAAAGTGGAAAATAGATGTGAGATCAAAACTTGTTATGGCTAGGTGTATTCTCAAAATAATAATTTCATTTAAATGAGTTTGGAAGAACCAATTTATATAGGATACAAGATAAAGGCACATCAGATAAACAGTATTTATATGGTATGACAAAATGTGTATATTTGAATAACATCGTGAAACTGGAAAAGATTAAATTAGCTTGAAATTAGCAACTGGCTGACCCCTTCCCTCAACCAAATAAAAAAAATTCATTATTATTAGCACTGATTCACAGACAGGATAAGAAGTCTTTCTTGCAGGTTTTTTATACAAAGATGCATAAAAATCCAGGTGAACACTGGAGTCAGTCTTCTGTCAGCTTGTGCATTGGTGCTTTACACAATATTGATTTTTGTATAAAAAAACATATAAATTTGGTCTGCAAAATATGGAGGGACATACAATAAAAATGTGATAATGCTGTCTCTTAACTGAATTTTATTTTTTTCTGTCAAAAATTACATTTTGTACTACTGTAGTAAGTCTGGAGCTATACATATTAGTTCATCTTATTTTTGGCCAGAAATTACCTAAAACTTTTGAGGGCAATTGTTTCTCGCCATAGGAGGACCAATTCTGTCGTTCGAGCTCATATCACAATTTCTGAGGTTTTGAAAGTTCATTTTAATATTTATTCTTGAATGTTGAAATTTTTCTTTATTAAAAATATCTATAAAACCTATGCAGGACATACATTGCAATGCAATACCATGTTACAACTACTTATAAGAGTATTTCCACACCTTATCATTGGGTTTGCTTTATTCTTTCCTATGTTAAAGTGATATGTGAAGTGGTGTATGTGCTATTGCATATTATTTTTGTCCACAGTATGCTGATTAAGAAATCTTTTTTGGGGTTTTTTTTTTTTTTTTGAAATATCATGATTTTTTTTTTTAATGTTTCCAGCTCCCAGGGGCTCTTAAAATACTTTTCCATTTAATGATCTCACTCCACATTAACTAATGTAAAGCAAATTATTTATTCTTTTGTCTCTGAACAGTTTAATCTCTTCCTAGAAAATTAATATACAATAGTGACAGCAGTGGAACTATTTACCAGATTTCGTATTTCCAATATTAGAAAATATTTGGTTTCTTTTTTTTTTTCCTAAGAAGTATTGCCCAACTTTAGGTTGTCATTACTTCGATTGTCATTTACTTACATAAGCGCTAATATCACAGTCTTTTTCAGTAATAACAGATAATTCATGGCTTCCATATCATTCTTTGCACTAACTTCAGTGGAAGTTGGATTGAGTTCTTAATCACAAGGTGATGCAGAGGATCCCACAAAAAGTAACACAATGTGATACAATCTTATATTCCTTCTTACTTAAAGCTACACAGGTAACAGTTCACAATTAATTAATTTGGTAGAAAAAAAGAGCCTAAGAATTGCAGAGAACAATACTAAAAAAGGGATGTTAACAGCTGAATTTGTGAATACAATGTAACAAGAGGAGAACATGTAAGCTAGCTATTCACATTTTTTATAAGCCTGATCCACAGTAATATCTGCTGACTTTACTAACCAGTGATAATTTTACAGTCACTGGTGTATCACAGAGCTACTTGTAGCATTCCTTTGCTGTTCTACCTGTTCCTGTGCTCTTCAACCCAAATATGTTAATTACATACTTGTGGTTTTCTGAGCTGGAGCCTTTTAGTCTAAATAGAAAGGTAACGGAACAAAACTTCAGTTTCTCACTTAGGTATGCTTGCATTTCCTTGCACTTTATTAAATGAGAAGATAGGGAATTAAGATAAAAATTGGAATAGCATGGTATACAAGTACAAGCTGTCTTTGAAGAAGATAAATTTGTCATTTGCCAATTATGTATGTTGACTTTGGAAATATTTTATTCTACTTCATATTTTAAGTTCTTCATTGATAATTCTTCATAAGGGTGAAGAGAAAACTGATTATGGTACCCTTTTAGCTTTCATGCTGTGAGTGTGACCAACAGTAGATATGTGCTAATTTATTTTATTATAGCTTAGATTCATATTTTGTAAAACTGTTTGGAGGTTTTACATTGTTTACAATTTAGAGCAACAATGATACATGTAAATTAAAATATTATCTAGGTGGCACCCTTTCATTAAAAGCTAGTATTTCCTGCAATAGCTGAGACAGGTCTAGGGCCAGTATTTTCAGGAGCAGAGGAAATTTTCAAAGCATTGTTTTTGCCTGAGGGAAGAGAAGATCTTACTCCCACCAGTTTAGGTTTTGTTACTAGTCAGAATATCTATGTAAGTTAATTAGGTATCTGATTTTTTTCACTTGCACAGGGAGTTGCCTATTAAGTTTAGCTTCATCTTCCTTCATCAGTTTGCACTCAGACCTAAAGCAGCACAAAGTGAGTTCAGGAGTGTGTACAGCTCTCAAAAGTAGTAATGTGAGGGCATTCTAGGTTTCCTAATCCCCTCTTCAAATTTTCATCTCAGTGTTAAGGATAAATACTAATACCATTTTGAGTCAATGGCAGACTTTTCATTGACTTTGTTAATGTCTTCATTACATGTAGAATAGCATAAATACTCATTTACCTATGCACATTTTTTCTCGTGGTGGTTTTTTGTTTTTTTTTTTTTCCCCCAGGCAGTCTCCCAGGTGCCAGTTTTCTAAAGCTTTCTGATTTTCAGCTAATTGCTGTTAAAATTTGAGATCAATAGTAGTTATAAATCATCAGAACTCTACCCAAGCTAATATTAATGTAGAAGTTAGCAGTAGCCAAGTTTCCTGCTTGCAGCTGGCTTTTCTTCTTTTTTTCCTGAATCCTAATAAAGCTACCCCAAACAGTAAGCACACCTTGATAACACCTTTAGACAGTATTAGATCATTAATTATAAACAATTTATGATTTTATAAGATTGCTTAAAAGCAGAATTTAAAAGTTTTCAAGCCTAAATATAGGTAATATAGATATGATAAATACAAACTCGTTTTCAAATAATCAGGAAAGTACCTACAGTATGCTTATCCTTTTAGGCAACTCTTTCTCATCAAGTTATCTTAAAGATTAATTAAAATAGCCATGATTAGTTTTCCTACTACCTTTACATTCGTATATTTAATAATGGTTAAATTACTACTCACTTATCAAAGAAACCTTTGAGTTTAGAAAACGTTACTGAATTTAATGGGTTTCTGACCAGCTATTGAGGTCTGCACTTCAGTAGTTCCAGGTAACAATGTGAGTTAGCCATTCCTTGATATCTAATTAGTGTATGGGAATATTATAATCAGTTATTAAGAGCAGGAAGCACTTCCTAAATACACTTTTGTGTCCCCGAGATTACTTTAGCTTAAAAAATGGTCTTTCTTGGTTCATTTGTAGAGAGTTTTTTGTTTCTTATGTAGAAAAAATGCTAAAGGAACATGGAGAACATCAACTTGAAAATGTCCCAATAGATAGCAAAAAATAACAGTTCAAAATGCAGACATTCAAACTCTTTATCTGAAATTCCTTTTAGAGATTTTTTGCTTTCCTTTCCCCCCCCCTTTTTTTTTTCCATATGAGTAAACAAAAAGGAAAGCCTAAACAGGATTCTTCCCTCCTGCACCCCATGTTTACTCCTCTTGTTAAATTTGCTCTTTGTCTATCCATATATTTGTTCTCATTCTCAGCAGAAAAACCTTTGAGCCTTGAAGACTTTTAAATAAAAGGGTTTTTTTGCTTTTGCTTTGGTGTCACTTGATTTCTTATCGAAGTGTTTGATTTGCAATTTTTTTCTTGTCGTTTGCAGAAGCCGAAAGCGGTATGCCCTCTTCGTTACCTTTCCTTCCAACCTCAATCCTACCTCCACTCCTTCTAACTTCAGGACTAATTCCTTGCCAAGAACACAGGAAGATAACATCTTTGTCTATCTTTCTCTGTATATACACACACATATATGCATATAGATATATATTCATTTGTCTATGTGTGTGTATATATATATATCTGTGTGTATATTTATATATGAGCCCCCAATCTCAAAGAGGAGAGAAAATAGCGTTTTGTCTCTCCATTGGTTCTTGTGACTCACGCACTAACTTCTTTGCAGGAAGTACAAAATAAAACAGTAGTTTTTGTAGGCTTTTTTTTCATCTTCTTTTTGTGGAGTCATTGGTATATCAGATTGTTGCATTTGAAAAGCAGACTTTACTGTTAACATCTCCCCTTCTCTTTTCTCATTTGTACTGTATCGTGATGATGTATATTTCGTCTTTACTGGCCCTTGTGCTGCCATATTGTCTCCATATTCGCACCTTCACTGATGTCCTTCTTTCCCCAGAGTCTTCCTTCAAAACACATCTTACAATAGAGTAGTTAATGTTTTCTTGTAGTCTCACCTTCCATTAACAACAAATACCTGATTTTTTGCATCGCTGGTCCTATGTTGAGCCCAGTTACTCATAATATAGTACTCATTAAAGCTATTGTACTGTTCGAGTGAAAGTGCCATGGATAGTCTCTAATATGTGTCACATACATTTTAATGACATTTATTAAGCTCATTTATGAAGATGTTAATGAATGCATTTGTTTCTCAGTTTTGGTTTTAATTTGGGAGGGCATGGTTTGCATTTTGTTTTAGTATACCATGCTGTGAGCCACTCCTTAGTCTACATTCTATCTTGCTGCTATTGGTTTGGATGAAGTAAATAAGGCATGCTCTTCCATATCCTCTTCTCTCCTCAATTCTCTTACCACTACCAGCTTTGTTTTTCTACCTGCTTATAGAAGTCTGTCTGACTGTCAGTGTCTGTCTGACTTATAGAAGACTGTCTGACTGTTCTCATTGTCCGGACATTTCAATTTCCTTCTTCATCGTACTCTCCAAACTTTACTTTCCATGTCTGTTCTCTTATGTGTGTTGTGTTTGTTGTATGTGTTATATTTATTTATTTTTTAGTCTTATTCTCCTGTGGTTTCTGAGTAGATGTGTGAAAAGAGAGGTGGCTTCCTGTCAGTTTGGCATTATTGAGATGATCCAGCTGCAGAGAAGTTACTGCAACACTTAGCATCTTCAAGGATATGCAGTTGTTGCACCTCTACTTCGCTTCTTGCTTTAAGTACATATTATCTTGTGGTGAAGGCATGTTACTGCTGGCATGATGAGCAACATGAAGAAGTGTTGTACCGAGTGAAGTTGCTTGCTCCCAGAATAAAGTATATTGTGCTCCTTCATTGTACTGATAATCAATCACTTCTGGAACCAGAATGAATAATTCGTATTGAATTTATCAGCATCGTTGAACTAGTTTGGACTATGCCCCAATAAAATACCTCATGCATATCCTGTAGACCATGACTTAGTAGTTTCTATTGTAAAGAACTCCTGGGAGCAACCTTTTATATGCTTGTAGTAATTAAGCTTTAAAATACTGTAGCATGTAATGTGCACTGTGTCTTTTGCCTTGTATTCTTTTTAGTGTCTTACTGGATTTTTCTGTGTAGAGCAATATGGATCTGAATTAATGTCAATGATTGAGCCCAGAAGAAAGAAGCAGTACTTATTCACTTACATTCAGTGTGAAACTGGTATGCACGCAACTCCCACTGTGGGATTTGTGCACCTACCATCACACTCCACTTCAAAACATACCCTGAAACAAAAAATATTGTCTCAAACTATTTTTGTAGTTCTAATTCTATAGTTGTGTAAATGACATGATACTTTTTAAAAGACCATTATGCTAATAGTGGTGCATTTCATCTGGGCATGGCATGAAACAATCAAGAATAATAGCTGCGTTTATTTAAAAATGTGGTAGCTATAGTTAGTAATACCACACAGTCTTGTTTAGATGATGTATTAATAGTACTCAAACAATATTATATCTTCCTGATTACTAGATGATATTGCTACTGTTTCAGTCACATGGGGAATGGTACAGTACATCTACCACAAGGTTTAAAATGGAGTTGTTATGGCTTTTGTCATTTCTTTAGTCAAAATTTTGCTGGTTTTTATTAATTGAATTCAACAATTGATCTTTTCTTTTTTTTAGACAAGGATGATGGCAGTTATAAAGGTAGCCATAAATCTGAAAGAAAATATAAATAAAAGAAAAAGGGAGTGTTACTGAATCAGACAAATTTCCTTGATGCAGGGATGAACTGTTCAATTGCTCACTGATAATGAGATTCATATTACTTAACTTTATCCATCTAAATGTTAGATGTCTAGTCTCTTTTCAGTTATCCAGACTTAATGCATGATTGCAAGGGAAGAGAGAGACAGTTTTTGAAAGCAGCTTCCATTCTAAGACAGATGAGGCGAATCCCACCTTTAGTGCTGTCTAAAATGTAACCTGGAAAGTAAGAACAAACAAGAATAGTACATAACTGAGGCTGCTGACAAGGAAAATTCTTAAATTAATTTTCTATATCTTCCAGTTTTTAGTCTTCACATAGTGCTATTAAAATGTTGTTATCCTTGCCTATTGTCTGTGCTGTACTTGCTGGGCATTTCCACATGCCTTTGTCAGCCCAGTTTGAAGACCTTTAGTTAAAGGTCTTAATTTTGAGACCTCTTCCATATTAATGATATCCCTCATTTTTTCCAGAGAAGATGGACAGTTATACAAATCTGAGAGTCACCTACTGTGTAAATGCTATGTCTAGATTAAGAGTTCAAACATGTCCATTTACAACTTAAGTAGTAATGGAAGCCTACTCAGTTTCAAGCTGTGCAAAGCAAATTGTGGAGCCATGTTACTTAGCAAGTGGCCTAGCAGTAAATGCAGAAAGTGTCATGGTGGTTCAGACTAACACTGATAGGTTGTTTTCTCCATGTAGTTCAAATAAATAGAAGATAGCTGAATATTGGTGAAATATTCTATCTATCACTACAGGAATTTTTTCATCTCCTACTGAAATTTTTGTATACCGAAAAATTATTAGATATAATGTTTTATATATTCTAATAACATGAAAATATATCAGCCGTCAAACTTTCTAATGCTCTTTCAACCCATGAAACACAATTGGGAGTCCAACATGTATGATGCTGGGAAGCAGGAGACAAATAAAAATTACCCAACAGCAGAAACAAGTACAAAAAAATTAGTTGGAAGGAATAGTCCTGCCCCAATGTGTCAGTTAACAAATTGTCATACAGTTCAAACCTCCAACTACCAGGTTCTCCATCCAATATCTTGAAGTGCAGCAAAACATGGAAGACCTGCAATTAGTGATCAAAACTTTAGCTCACTTTTAATGCTTTACGGGAAGATGTAATATAGTATTCTTTATTTAGGTCACAATATTGTATCGTGCAGCCAACCATCCATGCACTACCAAAAAGGTGTTGAGCAATGCTCATGTACAGGGGTAGTTTCAGGTAAATATGAATGGATGAACAGATATTTACATACATCTGTACTTTACTGAAGGAAGGTAGCATATATACTTTAAACATCAGAAAGATATAATCCAAGAAGTAAGCAAATCGATCAAAATTAACACAGAGATATCTATTGTCCACTGACATATGAAAAAGTCATCATGTCCTATGTTAACTTTTCATTGTATAATCTGTTTAAAGAGATCCATAAGCATTTGTCTAGAATTTTTCTAACCACAATTGGATTTTTCATTTTTTTTAAAACTCTCGAATGTGTACTAATTCCCATTTGTGCTTCATCTGCTTATGTTTCAGTCAGTCTGGGAATTCAGTTTCAACTGTGTAGATACTATTCTTTCCAGAGCTTTAAGTGTTCAATGTCAGGTTGGGCGGGGCTTTGAACAATCTGTTCTAGTGAAAAATATCCCTGATCATGACAGGGCAGTTGAAACTAGACTATCTTTAAAGGCCCCTTCCACCCCAAACCATTCTGCAATTCATTCTATGATTCCTGAGAGTACAATTGAAATCAAGGGTGATTTTCACATTTTCGAGGCGTGACATTTTCATTGCTCTTAGATGTGTGATGTTGTTGAACAAATGAACTCATTTTTGCTAGTCGTCAGATAACTGTAAAGCAGAGGTTTCCAAACTGCTTTCTGTTCCACAGGTGGCTTAGAAGTTGTATTATCATAGAGTAGTGGAACTGACTTCTAAGTTTATGCTGGTAAAGCACATTAAATTCCTATTGAACACATAAAATCATATTTAATTTACACATATTCAAATCACATGGCTTTAATTGCCAGGTCTTCTAACTGTTCATGTTTGAAGGAGCAAGCAAGTAAGCAAGATAATATTTTTTTTTTTTTTTCAGTGAAATGTGACACAGTCATGAAAAGCTTTGTCCTGAGGAACATATTTCTGGAACTGGAATTTTTAAGGAAATTATGACTGAAAGTTTTTTGGGATTACTATTACTTGATTAGTTTCTGAGGTAGCCTAAACTAGAAATGTTATAAAATTTGCTCAAAATCTTAGAAACTTTTCAAATGTTTGGCATTCCTCACTTGATTTCATGAGCTGAATTAGGAGATTAAAAAAAAAAAAATTTAATTGTCTTTTATGATAAAAAAATTATTTAAAAAAATCAAGAGTGTAATTTTCAACAGCGTTTTCCCATTGTGTGGGACAGAATTCATATGGATTAGCTATATATATTAATATTAAATTTAAAACATTTCTGTCTTTTTTCCCTTTTCCTACATCTTCCTATATCTGCAAAACTCCCCAGCCTTGGAGATACATAAAAATGAGGCATTAGCTGAATCTTTTTCTCTTAAAACTCAGTTTACTTTGCCATGTACTTATCTTCTCAACTGTGGGGTTACATATGAATATTTTCATGAGCTGCTTAAACAGATATATGCATTCTCAATATCTGATGGATGCATTATTCTTGGAATGCTCATAAGCCTGCTATATTTTTCTCTGTCCTCTTTGTTCTCTATATTCTATTCTTTTAATTCAAAACATTTCCCTTGCTGTACATATTAGAGTGAGTTCTTATCAAAGCATAACTTTAGCTAATGACACTACAGGTCTCATAAGAAATAATTCAATTGCTGCTTTAATAAGCAGCATATGTAATAAATCCATTTAGACCCAGTAGAAATTGCTCATGATTTTGCTCTGGTTAAATATCAGTGTGTAAACCTAAAGCTTTATGAGCTTTTGCTGTAGTTCTTTGGCAATAGCAGTGATGGGGCAAATTCATTTTTATTCCCAAAAGACGACTGCTGCTGGGCTCATACTGCATTCACTGCCATGACATCTATATTTTGTGGCTATCACTACATTGTTTTTGTGAAAATACGTATATGTGAATGAAGTATTAGATATGACAAAAATAAAGTCTATACACTGACCCATCTGAATTGGTTTCATGTGTCTCAGAAAACCTTGAGATACAAAATCGTGGTCACAATACAGTACATCCTAAATGGAGCCAGTTACTCCTGATTTAGGATTGTGTTCACTGTCTCTTAAAAGAACTGCTTAATTTACTCATTATTCTGACAAATTTTAAATTTGAGGTGGTGAACATTTGCATATCTAGTGATTACCTCAGCTTGTGGAGTTTGGGTTGTTGCGCTTTAGGTAGGATTTTTTTACTGTTTTGGTATAGTTTATCTATCTCCAAGAAGGGGGGGGAGGGGGGGGAAGTGAGTCTGTGTAAAGAAATCTGTTCATCTTTTTACTCCGAAAAGCTGTAATACTTCCATGATTAAGGGCAAAGAACAAAATAAGGGTGAAAAAAGTATTTTTCTGACAGAGCAGTACCCATTTGTACCTAGCAAAAATAGCCAACCCTAACCATATTACAAGTCTTCGCATATTTTAGAAGGAACAGCATAGTAGAAATGAAACTAGCTTCTGTAGAAGTTTAACAGCTAAATTCTCAGCATAATGGCAGACTAAGGGCTAGCAGACAGGGAAAGGGAAAAATGGAGACTGAAATATGGATGAAGTTACAGACATGTTAGAAAGTTTTGGCAGAAAGACTTTGGAGAGTTAGTGGCAGAAAGATTCTCTCCTGGTTCTTGAGAAGTGACTTATCTAGGCTTACATAGGCTCACAGGCTGAAGATAGACCATTCTCAAACTTTTTCTCTGAGTACACTGGTAGAGTGTATGTCTCATCTCCCTTAGCAATGTTAAGGTCTCTCTGCAACAGCTAGTAAGTGCTCTGTTGGCTCAAGTGACAAAAGTTTATGCAAGGAATCTGAATTTTCCAACCTGTTTGTGACTTGAATGACTGGTTTTATATGAAGAAATTCTTGTGGGGTTGTTTGGGGTTTTTTTCTTCCTGTCTGTTTTATTC